>NW_025063821.1:0-33309 GCF_018153295.1 Drosophila grimshawi | reverse complement strand
AGAAGTTAGAATTTCACTCAACACTTAATGAAGCCCTTTTTATATATTTTGATTCTGCATCAAAAGCTGAAAAATATGTAGTCTCGAAGTCATTTCCGAGAAATTGGCGTTTTCAGTTTCTGTTTCCAAATTCAAACGGATGTATTCTTCACCAATAATTGATTCAGAATTCTGAATTTCTTTCAACATCCATGAAGCCCTTTTTATATATTTTGACCCTGCATCAAAAGCTGTGAAAATATGTAGTCTCGAAGTCATTTCGAGAAATTGACGTTTCTAAGTTTCTGTTTCCAAATTCAAACGGATGTATGCTTTCGCCAATAATTGTCAGAAGTTAGAATTTCTTTCAACATTATGAAGCCCTTTTTATAAATTTTGACTATGCATCAAAAGCTGAAAATATGTAGTCTCGAAGTCATTTCGAGAAATCGACGTTTTAAATCTCTGTTTCCAAATTCAAACGGATGTATCTTCGCCAATCATTGTCAGAAGTTAGAATTTCTTTCAACATTATGAACCCCTTTTTATATATTTTGATTCTGCATCAAAAGCTGAAAATATGTAGTCTCGAAGTCATTTCGAGATATTGGCGGTTTAAGTTTCTTTTTCCCAAATTCAAACGGATGTATCTTCGCCAATAATTGTCAGAAGTTGCGAATTTCTTTCAACATTATGAAGCCCTTTTTATATATTTTGACTCTGCATCAAAAGCTGAAAATATGTAGTCGTGAAGTCATTTCGAGAAATTGACGTTTTAAGTTTCGGTTTCCAAATTCAACCGGATGTATCTTCTCCAATAATTGTCAGCAGTTAGAATTTCTTTCAACATTATGAAGCCCTTTTTTATATATTTTGATTCTGCAGCAAAAGCTGAAAATATGTAGTCTCGAAGTCATTTCGAGAAGTTGACGTTTTAAGTTTCTGTTTCCAAATTCAAACGGATGTATCTTCGCCAATAATTGTCAGAAGTTAGAATTTCTTTCAACATTATGAAGCCCTTTTTATATATTTTGATTCTGCATCAAAAGCTGAAAATATGTAGTCTCGAAGTCATTTCGAGATATTGGCGTTTAAAGTTTATTTTCCCAAATTCAAACGGATGTATCTTCGCCAATAATTGTCAGAAGTCAGAATTTCTTTCAACTTTATGAAGCCATTTTTATATATTTTGACTCTGCATCAAAAGCTGAAAATATGTAGTCGCGAAGTCATTTCGAGAAATTGACGTTTTAAGTCTCTGTTTCCAAATTCAAACGGATGTATACTCGCCAATAATTGTCAGAAGTTAGAATTTCTTTCAGCATTATGAAGCCCTTTTATATATTTTGACTCTGCATCAAAAGATGAAAATATGTAGTCTCAAAGTCACTTCGAGAAATCGACGTTTTAAATCTCTGTTTCCAAATTCAAACGGATGTATCTTCGCCAATAATTGTCAGAAGTTAGAATTTCTTTCAACATTATGAACCCCTTTTTATATATTTTGATTCTGCATCAAAAGCTGAAAATATGTAGTCTCGAAGTCATTTCGAGATATTGGCGGTTTAAGTTTCTTTTCCCAAATTCAAACGGATGTATCTTCGGCAATAATTGTCAGAAGTCAGAATTTCTTTCAACATTATGAAGCCCTTTTTATATATTTTGACTCTGCATCAAAAGCTGAAAATATGTAGTCGTGAAGTCATTTCGAGAAATTGACGTTTTAAGTTTCGGTTTCCAAATTCAACCGGATGTATCTTCGCCAATAATTGTCAGCAGTTAGAATTTCTTTCAACATTATGAAGCCCTTTTTATATATTTTGATTCTGCAGCAAAAGCTGAAAATATGTAGTCTCGAAGTCATTTCGAGAAGTTGACGTTTTAAGTTTCTGTTTCCAAATTCAAACGGATGTATCTTCGCCAATAATTGTCAGAAGTTAGAATTTCTTTCAACAATATGAAGCCCTTTTTATATATTTTGATTCTGCATCAAAAGCTGAAAATATGTAGTCTCGAAGTCATTTCGAGAAATTGACGTTTTAAGTTTCTGTTTCCAAATTCAAACGGATGTATCTTCGCCAATAATTGTCAGAAGTTAGAATTTCTTTCAACATTATGAAGCCCTTTTTATATATTTTGACTATGCATCAAAAGCTGAAAATATGTAGTCTCGAAGTCATTTCGAGAAATTGACGTTTTAAGTTTCTGTTTGCAAATTCAAACGGATGTATCTTCGCCAATAATTGTCAGAAGTTAGAATTTCTTTCAACATTATGAAGCCCTTTTTATATATTTTGATTCTGCATCAAAAGCTGAAAATATGTAGTCTCGAAGTCATTTCGAGAAATTGACGTTTTAAGTTTCTGTTTCCAAATTCAAACGGATGTATCTTCGCCAATAATTGTCAGAAGTTAGAATTTCTTTCAACATTATGAAGCCCTTTTTATATATTTTGATTCTGCATCAAAAGCTGAAAATATGTAGTCGCGAAGTCATTTCGAGAAATTGACGTTTTAAGTTTCTGTTTCCAAATTCAAACGGATGTATCTTCGCCAATAATTGTCAGAAGTTAGAATTTCTTTCAACATTATGGAGCCCTTTTTATATATTTTGACTCTGCATCAAAAGCTGAAAATATGTAGTCTCGAAGTCATTTCGAGATATTGGCGTTTTAAGTTTATTTTCCCAAATTCAAACAGATGTATCTTCGCCAATAATTGTCAGAAGTCAGAATTTCTTTCAACTTTATGAAGCCCTTTTTATATATTTTGACTCTGCATCAAAAAGTTGAAAATATGTAGTCGCGAAGTCATTTCGAGAAATTGACGTTTTAAGTTTCTGTTTCCAAATTCAAACGGATGTATCTTCGCCAATAATTGTCAGAAGTTAGAATTTCTTTCAACATTATGGAGCCCTTTTTATATATTTTGACTCTGCATCAAAAGCTGAAAATATGTAGTCGCGAAGTCATTTCGAGAAATCGACGTTTTAAGTTTCTGTTTCCAAATTCAAACGGATGTATCTTCGCCAATAATTGTCAGAAGTTAGAATTTCTTTCAACATTATGAAGCCCTTTTTATATATTTTGACTCTGCATCAAAAGCTGAAAATATGTAGTCGCGAAGTCATTTTGAGAAATTGACGTTTTAAGTTTCGGTTTCCAAATTCAAACGGATGTATCTTCGCCAATAATTGTCAGAAGTTAGAATTTCTTTCAACATTATGAAGCCCTTTTTATATATTTTGACTCTGCATCAAAAGCTGAAAATATGTAGTCTCGAAGTCATTTCGAGAAATCGACGTTTTAAATCTCTGTTTCCAAATTCAAACGGATGTATCTTCGCTAATAATTGTCAGAAGTTAGAATTTCTTTCAACATTATGAAGCCCTTTTTATATATTTTGATTCTGCATCAAAAGCTGAAAATATGTAGTCTCGAAGTCATTTCGAGAAATTGACGTTTTAAGTTTCTGTTTCCAAATTCAAACGGATGTATCTTCGCCAATAATTGTCAGAAGTTAGAATTTCACTCAACATAATGAAGCCCTTTTTATATATTTTGACCCTGCATCAAAAGCTGAAAATATGTAGTCTCGAAGTCATTTCGAGAAATTGACGTTTTAAGTTTCTGTTTCCAAATTCAAACGGATGTATCTTCGCCAATAATTGTCAGAAGTTAGAATTTCTTTCAACATTATGAAGCCCTTTTTATAAATTTTGACTGTGCATCAAAAGCTGAAAATATGTAGTCTCGAAGTCATTTCGAGAAATTGACGTTTTAAGTTTCTGTTTCCAAATTCAAACGGATGTATCTTCGCCAATAATTGTCAGAAGTTAGAATTTCTTTCAACATTATGAAGCCCTTTTTATAAATTTTGACTATGCATCAAAAGCTGAAAATATGTAGTCTCGAAGTCATTTCGAGAAATCGACGTTTTAAATCTCTGTTTCCCAAATTCAAACGGATGTATCTTCGACGATCAGTCTCAGAAGTTAGAATGTCTTTCAACATTATGAACGCCAATTTTATATATTGTGATTCTGCATCAAAAGCTGATAATATGTAGTCTCGAAGTCATTTCGAGATATTGGCGGTTTAAGTTTCTTTTCCCAAATTCAAACGGATGTATCTTCGCCAATAATTGTCAGAAGTTAGAATTTCTTTCAACATTATGAAGCCCTTTTTATATATTTTGACTCTGCATCAAAAGCTGAAAATATGTAGTCGTGAAGTCATTTCGAGAAATTGACGTTTTAAGTTTTGGTTTCCAAATTCAACCGGATGTATCTTCTCCAATAATTGTCAGCAGTTAGAATTTCTTTCAACATTATGAAGCCCTTTTTATATATTTTGATTCTGCAGCAAAAGCTGAAAATATGTAGTCTCGAAGTCATTTCGAGAAGTTGACGTTTTAAGTTTCTGTTTCCAAATTCAAACGGATGTATCTTCGCCAATAATTGTCAGAAGTTAGAATTTCTTTCAACATTATGAAGCCCTTTTTATATATTTTGATTCTGCATCAAAAGCTGAAAATATGTAGTCTCGAAGTCATTTCGAGATATTGGCGTTTAAAGTTTATTTTCCCAAATTCAAACGGATGTATCTTCGCCAATAATTGTCAGAAGTCAGAATTTCTTTCAACTTTATGAAGCCATTTTTATATATTTTGACTCTGCTTCAAAAGCTGAAAATATGTAGTCGCGAAGTCATTTCGAGAAATTGACGTTTTAAGTCTCTGTTTCCAAATTCAAACGGATGTATACTCGCCAATAATTGTCAGAAGTTAGAATTTCTTTCAGCATTATGAAGCCCTTTTTATATATTTTGACTCTGCATCAAAAGATGAAAATATGTAGTCTCAAAGTCACTTCGAGAAATCGACGTTTTAAATCTCTGTTTCCAAATTCAAACGGATGTATCTTCGCCAATAATTGTCAGAAGTTAGAATTTCTTTCAACATTATGAACCCCTTTTTATATATTTTGATTCTGCATCAAAAGCTGAAAATATGTAGTCTCGAAGTCATTTCGAGATATTGGCGGTTTAAGTTTCTTTTCCCAAATTCAAACGGATGTATCTTCGGCAATAATTGTCAGAAGTCAGAATTTCTTTCAACATTATGAAGCCCTTTTTATATATTTTGACTCTGCATCAAAAGCTGAAAATATGTAGTCGTGAAGTCATTTCGAGAAATTGACGTTTTAAGTTTCGGTTTCCAAATTCAACCGGATGTATCTTCGCCAATAATTGTCAGCAGTTAGAATTTCTTTCAACATTATGAAGCCCTTTTTATATATTTTGATTCTGCAGCAAAAGCTGAAAATATGTAGTCTCGAAGTCATTTCGAGAAGTTGACGTTTTAAGTTTCTGTTTCCAAATTCAAACGGATGTATCTTCGCCAATAATTGTCAGAAGTTAGAATTTCTTTCAACAATATGAAGCCCTTTTTATATATTTTGATTCTGCATCAAAAGCTGAAAATATGTAGTCTCGAAGTCATTTCGAGAAATTGACGTTTTAAGTTTCTGTTTCCAAATTCAAACGGATGTATCTTCGCCAATAATTGTCAGAAGTTAGAATTTCTTTCAACATTATGAAGCCCTTTTTATATATTTTGACTATGCATCAAAAGCTGAAAATATGTAGTCTCGAAGTCATTTCGAGAAATTGACGTTTTAAGTTTCTGTTTGCAAATTCAAACGGATGTATCTTCGCCAATAATTGTCAGAAGTTAGAATTTCTTTCAACATTATGAAGCCCTTTTTATATATTTTGATTCTGCATCAAAAGCTGAAAATATGTAGTCTCGAAGTCATTTCGAGAAATTGACGTTTTAAGTTTCTGTTTCCAAATTCAGGACCGGATGTATCTTCGCCAATAATTGTCAGAAGTTAGAATTTCTTTCAACATTATGAAGCCCTTTTTTATATATTTTGATTCTGCATCAAAAGCTGAAAATATGTAGTCTCGAAGTCATTTCGAGAAATTGACGTTTTAAGTTTCTGTTTCCAAATTCAAACGGATGTATCTTCGCCAATAATTGTCAGAAGTTAGAATTTCTTTCAACATTATGGAGCCCTTTTTATATATTTTGATTCTGCATCAAAAGCTGAAAATATGTAGTCTCGAAGTCATTGCGAGATATTAGCGTTTTAAGTTTATTTTCCCAAATTCAAACAGATGTATCTTCGCCAATAATTGTCAAAAGTAAGAATTTCTTTCAACATTATGAAGCCCTTTTTATATATTTTGACTCTGCATCAAAAGTTGAAAATATGTAGTCTCGAAGTCATTTCGAGAAATTGACGTTTTAAGTTTCTGTTTCCAAATTCAAACGGATGTATCTTCGCCAATAATTGTCAGAAGTTAGAATTTCTTTCAACATTATGGAGCCCTTTTTATATATTTTGACTCTGCATCAAAAGCTGAAAATATGTAGTCGCGAAGTCATTTCGAGAAATCGACGTTTTAAGTTTCTGTTTCCAAATTCAAACGGATGTATCTTCGCCAATAATTGTCAGAAGTTAGAATTTCTTTCAACATTATGAAGCCCTTTTTATATATTTTGACTCTGCATCAAAAGCTGAAAATATGTAGTCGCGAAGTCATTTTGAGAAATTGACGTTTTAAGTTTCGGTTTCCAAATTCAAACGGATGTATCTTCGCCAATAATTGTCAGAAGTTAGAATTTCTTTCAACATTATGAAGCCCTTTTTATATATTTTGACTCTGCATCAAAAGCTGAAAATATGTAGTCTCGAAGTCATTTCGAGAAATCGACGTTTTAAATCTCTGTTTCCAAATTCAAACGGATGTATCTTCGCTAATAATTGTCAGAAGTTAGAATTTCTTTCAACATTATGAAGCCCTTTTTATATATTTTGATTCTGCATCAAAAGCTGAAAATATGTAGTCTCGAAGTCATTTCGAGAAATTGACGTTTTAAGTTTCTGTTTCCAAATTCAAACGGATGTATCTTCGCCAATAATTGTCAGAAGTTAGAATTTCCTTCAACATAATGAAGCCCTTTTTTATATATTTTGACCCTGCATCAAAAGCTGAAAATATGTAGTCTCGAAGTCATTTCGAGAAATTGACGTTTTAAGTTTCTGTTTCCAAATTCAAACGGATGTATCTTCGCCAATAATTGTCAGAAGTTAGAATTTCTTTCAACATTATGAAGCCCTTTTATATATTTTGACTGTGCATCAAAAGCTGAAAATATGTAGTCTTGAAGTCATTTCGAGAAATTGACGTTTTAAGTTTCTGTTTCCAAATTCAAACGGATGTATCTTCGCCAATAATTGTCAGAAGTTAGAATTTCTTTCAACATTATGAAGCCCTTTTTATATATTTTGACCGTGCATCAAAAGCTGAAAATATGTAGTCTCGAAGTCATTTCGAGATATTGGCGTTTAAAGTTTATTTTCCCAAATTCAAACGGATGTATCTTCGCCAATAATTGTCAGAAGTCAGAATTTCTTTCAACTTTATGAAGCCCTTTTTATATATTTTGACTCTGCATCAAAAGCTGAAAATATGTAGTCGTCGAAAGTCATTCCGAGAAATTGACGTTTTAAAGTCTCTGTTTCCAAAATTCAAAACGGATGTATACTCGCCAATAATTGTCAGAAAGTTAGAAATTTCTTTCAACATTATGAAAGCCTTTTTTATATATTTTGACTCTGCATCAAAAGATGAAAATATGTAGTCTCAAAGTCATTTCGAGAAATCGACGTTTTAAATCTCTGTTTCCAAATTCAAACGGATGTATCTTCGCCAATCATTGTCAGAAGTTAGAATTTCTTCCAACATTTTGAACCCCTTTTTATATATTTTGATTCTGCATCAAAAGCTGAAAATATGTAGTCTCGAAGTCATTTCGAGATATTGGCGGTTTAAGTTTCTTTTCCCAAATTCAAACGGATGTATCTTCGCCAATAATTGTCAGAAGTCAGAATTTCTTTCAACATTATGAAGACATTTATATATATATATACTTCGCATCAAAAGCTGAAACTATGTAGTCGAGAAGTCATTTCGAGAAATGGACGTCAGACGTTTCGGTTTCCAAATTCAACCGGATGTATCTTCGCCAATAATGGTCAGCAGTTAGAATATGTTTCAACAATATGAAGCCCTTTTTATATATTTTGACTCTGCATCAAAAGCTGAACATATGTAGTCGCGAAGTCATTTCGAGAAATTCACGTTTTAAGATTCGGTTTCCAAATTCAAACGGATGTATCTTCGCCAATAATTGTCAGAAGTTAGAATTTCTTTCAACATTATGAAGCCCTTTTTATATATTTTGATTCTGCATCAAAAGCTGAAAATATGTAGTCTCGAAGTCATTTCGAGATATTGGCGTTTAAAGTTTATTTTCCCAAATTCAAACGGATGTATCTTCGCCAATAATTGTCAGAAGTCAGAATTTCTTTCAACTTTATGAAGCCCTTTTTATATATTTTGACTCTGCATCAAAAGCTGAAAATATTTAGTCTCGAAGTCATTTCGAGAAATTGACGTTATAAGTCTCTGTTTCCAAATTCAAACGGATGTATATTCGCCAATAATTGTCAGAAGTTAGAATTTCTTTCAGCATTATGAAGCCCTTTGTATATATTTCGAGAAATCGACGTTTTAAGTTTCTGTTTCCAAATTCAAACGGATGTATCTTCGCCAATAATTGTCAGAAGTTAGAATTTCTTTCAACATTATGAAGCCCTTTTTATATATTTTGATTCTGCATCAAAAGCTGAAAATATGTAGTCTCGAAGTCATTTCGAGAAATTGACGTTTTAAGTTTCTGTTTCCAAATTCAAACGGATGTATCTTCGCCAATAATTGTCAGAAGTTAGAATTTCTTTCAACATTATGAAGCCCTTTTTATATATTTTGACTATGCATCAAAAGCTGAAAATATGTAGTCTCGAAGTCATTTCGAGAAATTGACGTTTTAAGTTTCTGTTTCCAAATTCAAACGAATGTATCTTCGCCAATAATTGTCAGAAGTTAGAATTTCTTTCAACATTATGAAGCCCTTTTTATATATTTTGACCGTGCATCAAAAGCTGAAAATATGTAGTCTCGAAGTCATTTCGAGAAATTGACGTTTTAAGTTTCTGTTTCCAAATTCAAACGGATGTATCTTCGCCAATAATTGTCAGAAGTTAGAATTTCTTTCAACATTATGAAGCCCTTTTTATATATTTTGATTCTGCATCAAAAGCTGAAAATATGTAGTCGCGAAGTCATTTCGAGAAATTGACGTTTTAAGTTTCTGTTTCCAAATTCAAACGGATGTATCTTCGCCAATAATTGTCAGAAGTTAGAATTTCTTTCAACATTATGAAGCCCTTTTTATATATTTTGACTCTGCATCAAAAGCTGAAAATATGTAGTCTCGAAGTCATTTCGAGAAATTGGCGTTTTAAGTTTCTGTTTCCCAAATTCAAACGGATGTATCTTCGCCAATAATTGTCAGAAGTTAGAATTTCTTTCAACATTATGAAGCCCTTTTTATATATTTTGACTCTGCATAAAAAGCTGAAAATATGTAGTCGCGAAGTCATTTCGAGAAATTGACGTTTTAAGTTTCTGTTTCCAAATTCAAACGGATGTATCTTCGCCAATAATTGTCAGAAGTTAGAATTTCTTTCAACATTATGAAGCCCTTTTTATATATTTTGACTCTGCATCAAAAGCTGAAAATATGTAGTCTCGAAGTCATTTCGAGAAATCGACGTTTTAAGTTTCTGTTTCCAAATTCAAACGGATGTATCTTCGCCAATAATTGTCAGAAGTTAGAATTTCTTTCAACATTATGAACCCCTTTTTATATATTTTGATTCTGCATCAAAAGCTGAAAATATGTAGTCTCGAAGTCATTTCGAGAAATTGACGTTTTAAGTTTCTGTTTCCAAATTCAAACGGATGTATCTTCGCCAATAATTGTCAGAAGTTAGAATTTCTTTCAACATTATGAAGCCCTTTTTATATATTTTGACTCTGCATCAAAAGCTGAAAATATGTAGTCTCGAAGTCATTTCGAGAAATTGACGTTTTAAGTTTCTGTTTCCAAATTCAAACGGATGTATCTTCGCCAATAATTGTCAGAAGTTAGAATTTCTTTCAACATTATGAAGCCCTTTTTATATATTTTGACTCTGCATCAAAAGCTGAAAATATGTAGTCTCGAAGTCATTTCGAGAAATTGACGTTTTAAGTTTCTGTTTCCAAATTCAAACGGATGTATCTTCGCCAATAATTGTCAGAAGTTAGAATTTCTTTCAACATTATGAAGCCCTTTTTATATATTTTGACTCTGCATCAAAAGCTGAAAATATGTAGTCTCGAAGTCATTTCGAGAAATTGACGTTTTAAGTTTCTGTTTCCCAAATTCAAACGGATGTATCTTCGCCAATAATTGTCAGAAGTTAGAATTTCTTTCAACATTATGAAGCCCTTTTTATATATTTTGACTCTGCATCAAAAGCTGAAAATATGTAGTCTCGAAGTCATTTCGAGAAATTGACGTTTTAAGTTTCTGTTTCCAAATTCAAACGGATGTATCTTCGCCAATAATTGTCAGAAGTTAGAATTTCTTTCAACATTATGAAGCCCTTTTTATATATTTTGACTCTGCATCAAAAGCTGAAAATATGTAGTCTCGAAGTCATTTCGAGAAATTGACGTTTTAAGT
Organism: Drosophila grimshawi; assembly: GCF_018153295.1. NCBI lineage: Eukaryota > Metazoa > Arthropoda > Insecta > Diptera > Drosophilidae > Drosophila > Drosophila grimshawi. Next base: position 22,624 of record NW_025063821.1, on the reverse strand, counting down.
TTCTGTTTCCAAATTCAAACGGATGTATCTTCGCCAATAATTGTCAGAAGTTAGAATTTCTTTCAACATTATGAAGCCCTTTTTATATATTTTGACTCTGCATCAAAAGCTGAAAATATGTAGTCTCGAAGTCATTTCGAGAAATTGACGTTTTAAGTTTCTGTTTCCAAATTCAAACGGATGTATCTTCGCCAATAATTGTCAGAAGTTAGAATTTCTTTCAACATTATGAAGCCCTTTTTATATATTTTGATTCTGCATCAAAAGCTGAAAATATGTAGTCTCGAAGTCATTTCGAGAAATTGACGTTTTAAGTTTCTGTTTCCAAATTCAAACGGATGTATCTTCGCCAATAATTGTCAGAAGTTAGAATTTCTTTCAACATTATGAAGCCCTTTTTATATATTTTGACTCTGCATCAAAAGCTGAAAATATGTAGTCTCGAAGTCATTTCGAGAAATTGACGTTTTAAGTTTCTGTTTCCAAATTCAAACGGATGTATCTTCGCCAATAATTGTCAGAAGTTAGAATTTCTTTCAACATTATGAAGCCCTTTTTATATATTTTGATTCTGCATCAAAAGCTGAAAATATGTAGTCTCGAAGTCATTTCGAGAAATTGACGTTTTAAGTTTCTGTTTCCAAATTCAAACGGATGTATCTTCGCCAATAATTGTCAGAAGTTAGAATTTCTTTCAACATTATGAAGCCCTTTTTTATATATTTTGATTCTGCATCAAAAGCTGAAAATATGTAGTCTCGAAGTCATTTCGAGAAATTGACGTTTTAAGTTTCTGTTTCCAAATTCAAACGGATGTATCTTCGCCAATAATTGTCAGAAGTTAGAATTTCTTTCAACATTATGAAGCCCTTTTTATATATTTTGACTCTGCATCAAAAGCTGAAAATATGTAGTCTCGAAGTCATTTCGAGAAATTGACGTTTTAAGTTTCTGTTTCCAAATTCAAACGGATGTATCTTCGCCAATAATTGTCAGAAGTTAGAATTTCTTTCAACATTATGAAGCCCTTTTTATATATTTTGACTCTGCATCAAAAGCTGAAAATATGTAGTCTCGGAAGTCATTTCGAGAAATTGACGTTTTAAGTTTCTGTTTCCAAATTCAAACGGATGTATCTTCGCCAATAATTGTCAGAAGTTAGAATTTCTTTCAACATTATGAAGCCCTTTTTATATATTTTGATTCTGCATCAAAAGCTGAAAATATGTAGTCTCGAAGTCATTTCGAGAAATTGACGTTTTAAGTTTCTGTTTCCAAATTCAAACGGATGTATCTTCGCCAATAATTGTCAGAAGTTAGAATTTCTTTCAACATTATGAAGCCCTTTTTATATATTTTGACTCTGCATCAAAAGCTGAAAATATGTAGTCTCGAAGTCATTTCGAGAAATTGACGTTTTAAGTTTCTGTTTCCAAATTCAAACGGATGTATCTTCGCCAATAATTGTCAGAAGTTAGAATTTTTCAACATTATGAAGCCCTTTTTATATATTTTGACTCTGCATCAAAAGCTGAAAATATGTAGTCTCGAAGTCATTTCGAGAAATTGACGTTTTAAGTTTCTGTTTCCAAATTCAAACGGATGTATCTTCGCCAATAATTGTCAGAAGTTAGAATTTCTTTCAACATTATGAAGCCCTTTTTATATATTTTGACTCTGCATCAAAAGCTGAAAATATGTAGTCTCGAAGTCATTTCGAGAAATTGACGTTTTAAGTTTCTGTTTCCAAATTCAAACGGATGTATCTTCGCCAATAATTGTCAGAAGTTAGAATTTCTTCAACATTATGAAGCCCTTTTTATATATTTTGACTCTGCATCAAAAGCTGAAAATATGTAGTCTCGAAGTCATTTCGAGAAATTGACGTTTTAAGTTTCTGTTTCCAAATTCAAACGGATGTATCTTCGCCAATAATTGTCAGAAGTTAGAATTTCTTTCAACATTATGAAGCCCTTTTTATATATTTTGACTCTGCATCAAAAGCTGAAAATATGTAGTCTCGAAGTCATTTCGAGAAATTGACGTTTTAAGTTTCTGTTTCCAAATTCAAACGGATGTATCTTCGCCAATAATTGTCAGAAGTTAGAATTTCTTTCAACATTATGAAGCCCTTTTTATATATTTTGACTCTGCATCAAAAGCTGAAAATATGTAGTCTCGAAGTCATTTCGAGAAATTGACGTTTTAAGTTTCTGTTTCCAAATTCAAACGGATGTATCTTCGCCAATAATTGTCAGAAGTTAGAATTTCTTTCAACATTATGAAGCCCTTTTATATATTTTGACTCTGCATCAAAAGCTGAAAATATGTAGTCTCGAAGTCATTTCGAGAAATTGACGTTTTAAGTTTCTGTTTCCAAATTCAAACGGATGTATCTTCGCCAATAATTGTCAGAAGTTAGAATTTCTTTCAACATTATGAAGCCCTTTTTATATATTTTGACTCTGCATCAAAAGCTGAAAATATGTAGTCTCGAAGTCATTTCGAGAAATTGACGTTTTAAGTTTCTGTTTCCAAATTCAAACGGATGTATCTTCGCCAATAATTGTCAGAAGTTAGAATTTCTTTCAACATTATGAAGCCCTTTTTATATATTTTGACTCTGCATCAAAAGCTGAAAATATGTAGTCTCGAAGTCATTTCGAGAAATTGACGTTTTAAGTTTCTGTTTCCAAATTCAAACGGATGTATCTTCGCCAATAATTGTCAGAAGTTAGAATTTCTTTCAACATTATGAAGCCCTTTTTATATATTTTGACTCTGCATCAAAAGCTGAAAATATGTAGTCTCGAAGTCATTTCGAGAAATTGACGTTTTAAGTTTCTGTTTCCAAATTCAAACGGATGTATCTTCGCCAATAATTGTCAGAAGTTAGAATTTCTTTCAACATTATGAAGCCCTTTTTTATATATTTTGACTCTGCATCAAAAGCTGAAAATATGTAGTCTCGAAGTCATTTCGAGAAATTGACGTTTTAAGTTTCGGTTTCCAAATTCAAACGGATGTATCTTCGCCAATAATTGTCAGAAGTTAGAATTTCTTTCAACATTATGAAGCCCTTTTTATATATTTTGATTCTGCATCAAAAGCTGAAAATATGTAGTCTCGAAGTCATTTCGAGAAATTGACGTTTTAAGTTTCTGTTTCCAAATTCAAACGGATGTATCTTCGCCAATAATTGTCAGAAGTTAGAATTTCTTTCAACATTATGAAGCCCTTTTTATATATTTTGACTCTGCATCAAAAGCTGAAAATATGTAGTCTCGAAGTCATTTCGAGAAATTGACGTTTTAAGTTTCTGTTTCCAAATTCAAACGGATGTATCTTCGCCAATAATTGTCAGAAGTTAGAATTTCTTTCAACATTATGAAGCCCTTTTTATATATTTTGACTCTGCATCAAAAGCTGAAAATATGTAGTCTCGAAGTCATTTCGAGAAATTGACGTTTTAAGTTTCTGTTTCCAAATTCAAACGGATGTATCTTCGCCAATAATTGTCAGAAGTTAGAATTTCTTTCAACATTATGAAGCCCTTTTTATATATTTTGACTCTGCATCAAAAGCTGAAAATATGTAGTCTCGAAGTCATTTCGAGAAATTGACGTTTTAAGTTTCTGTTTCCAAATTCAAACGGATGTATCTTCGCCAATAATTGTCAGAAGATAGAATTTCTTTCAACATTATGAAGCCCTTTTTTATATATTTTGACTCTGCATCAAAAGCTGAAAATATGTAGTCTCGAAGTCATTTCGAGAAATTGACGTTTTAAGTTTCTGTTTCCAAATTCAAACGGATGTATCTTCGCCAATAATTGTCAGAAGTTAGAATTTCTTTCAACATTATGAAGCCCTTTTTATATATTTTGACTCTGCATCAAAAGCTGAAAAATATGTAGTCTCGAAGTCATTTCGAGAAATTGACGTTTTAAGTTTCTGTTTCCAAATTCAAACGGATGTATCTTCGCCAATAATTGTCAGAAGTTAGAATTTCTTTCAACATTATGAAGCCCTTTTTATATATTTTGACTCTGCATCAAAAGCTGAAAATATGTAGTCTCGAAGTCATTTCGAGAAATTGACGTTTTAAGTTTCTGTTTCCAATTCAAACGGATGTATCTTCGCCAATAATTGTCAGAAGTTAGAATTTCTTTCAACATTATGAAGCCCTTTTTATATATTTTGACTCTGCATCAAAAGCTGAAAATATGTAGTCTCGAAGTCATTTCGAGAAATTGACGTTTTAAGTTTCTGTTTCCAAATTCAAACGGATGTATCTTCGCCAATAATTGTCAGAAGTTAGAATTTCTTTCAACATTATGAAGCCCTTTTTATATATTTTGATTCTGCATCAAAAGCTGAAAATATGTAGTCTCGAAGTCATTTCGAGAAATTGACGTTTTAAGTTTCTGTTTCCAAATTCAAACGGATGTATCTTCGCCAATAATTGTCAGAAGTTAGAATTTCTTTCAACATTATGAAGCCCTTTTTATATATTTTGACTCTGCATCAAAAGCTGAAAATATGTAGTCTCGAAGTCATTTCGAGAAATTGACGTTTTAAGTTTCTGTTTCCAAATTCAAACGGATGTATCTTCGCCAATAATTGTCAGAAGTTAGAATTTCTTTCAACATTATGAAGCCCTTTTTATATATTTTGACTCTGCATCAAAAGCTGAAAATATGTAGTCCGAGTCATTTCGAGAAATTGACGTTTTAAGTTTCTGGTTTCCAAATTCAAACGGATGTATCTTCGCCAATAATTGTCAGAAGTTAGGAATTTCTTTCAACATTATGAAGCCCTTTTTATATATTTTGATTCTGCATCAAAAGCTGAAAATATGTAGTCTTGAAGTCATTTCGAGAAATTGACGTTTTAAGTTTCTGTTTCCAAATTCAAACGGATGTATCTTCGCCAATAATTGTCAAAAGTTAGAATTTCTTCAACATTATGAAGCCCTTTTATATATTTTGACTCTGCATCAAAAGCTGAAAATATGTAGTCTCGAAGTCATTACGAGAAATTGACGTTTTAAATTAATGTTTCCAAATTCAAACGGATGTATCTTCGCTAATAATTGTCAGAAGCTAGAATTTCTTTCAACATTATGAAGCCCTTTATACTATTTTTGACCCTGCATCAAAAGCTGAAAATATGTAGTCGTGAAGTCATTTCGAGATATTGGCGTTTTAAGTTTCTGTTTCCAAATTCAAACGGATGTATCTTCGCCAATAATTGTCAGAAGTTAGAATTTCTTTCAACATTATGAAGCCCTTTTTATATATTTTGACTCTGCATCAAAAGCTGAAAATATGTAGTCTCGAAGTCATTTCGAGAAATTGACGTTTTAAGTTTCTGTTTCCAAATTCAAACGGATGTATCTTCGCCAATAATTGTCAGAAGTTAGAATTTCTTTCAACATTATGAAGCCCTTTTTATATATTTTGATTCTGCATCAAAAGCTGAAAATATGTAGTCTCGAAGTCATTTCGAGAAATTGACGTTTTAAGTTTCTGTTTCCAAATTCAACGGATGTATCTTCGCCAATAATTGTCAGAAGTTAGAATGTCTTTTCAACATTATGAAGCCCTTTTATATATTTTGACCCTGCATCAAAAGCTGAAAATATGTAGTCTCGAAGTCATTTCGAGAAATTGACGTTTTAAGTTTCTGTTTCCAAATTCAAACGGATGTATCTTCGCCAATAATTGTCTGAAGTTAGAATTTCTTTTCAACATTATGAAAGCACTTTTTATATATTTTGACTCTGCATCAAAAAGCTGAAAATATGTAGTCTCAAAGTCATTTCGAGAAAATCGACGTTTTTAAGTTTCTGTTTCCAAATTCGAACGGATGTATCTTCGCCAATAATTGTCAGAAGTTAGAATTTCATTCAACATTATGTAGCCCTTTTTATATATTTTGACTCTGCATCAAAAGCTGAAAATATGTAGTCTCGAAGTCATTTCGAGATATTGGCGTTTAAAGTTTCTTTTCCAAATTCAAACGGATGTATCTTCGCCAATAATTGTCAGAAGTCAGAATTTCTTTCAACTTTATGAAGCCCTTTTATATATATTTTGGACTCTGCATCAAAAGCTGAAAATATGTAGTCGCGAAGTCATTTCGAGAAATTGACGTTTTAAGTCTCTGTTTCCAAATTCAAACGGATGTATCTTCGCCAATAATTGTCAGAAGTCAGAATTTCTTTCAACATTATGAAGCCCTTTTTATATATTTTTGACTCTGCATCAAAAGCTGAATAGATGGAGGTCGTGAAGTCATTTCGAGAAATTGACGTTTTAAGTTTCGGGTTTCCAAATTCAACCGGATGTGGCCTTCGCCAATAATTGTCAGCAGTTAGAATTTCTTTCAACATTATGAAGCCCTTTTTATATATTTTGATTCTGCAGCAAAAAGCTGAAAATATGCAGTCTCGAAGTCATTTCGAGAAGGCTGACGTTTTAAGTTTCTGTTTCCAAATTCAAACGGATGTATCTTCAAGCCAATAATTGTCAGAAGTTAGAATTTCTTTCAACATTATGAAGCCCTTTTTATATATTTTGATTCTGCATCAAAAGCTGAAAATATGTAGTCTCGAAGTCAGCTTCGAGAAATTGACGTTTTAAGTTTCTGTTTCCAAATTCAAACGGATGTATCTTCCGCCAATAATTGTCAGAAGTTAGAATTTCTCTTCAACATTATGAAGCCCTTTTTTATATATTTTGACTATGCATCAAAAAGCTGAAAATATGTAGTCTCGAAGTCATTTCGAGAAATTGACGTTTTAAGTTTCTGTTTCCAAATTCAAACGGATGTATCTTCGCCAATAATTGTCAGAAGTTAGAATTTCTTTCAACATTATGAAGCCCTTTTATATATTTGACCCTGCATCAAAAGCTGAAAATATGTAGTCTCGAAGTCATTTCGCGAAATTGACGTTTTAAGTTTCTGTTTCCAAATTCAAAACGGATGTATCTTCGCCAATAATTGTCAGAAGTTAGAATTTCTTTCAACATTATGAAGCCCTTTTTATATATTTTGATTCTGCATCAAAAGCTGAAAAATATGTAGTCGCGTAAGCCATTTCGAAAAATTGACGTTGGAAGTTTCTAGTTTCCAAATTAAAACGGATGTATCTTCGCCAATAATTGTCAGAAGTTAGAATTTCTTTTCAACATTATGAAGCCCTTTATATATTTTGACTCTGCATCAAAGGCTGAAAATATGTAGTCGCGGAGTCATTTCGAGAAATTGACGTTTTAAGTTTCTGTTTCCAAATTCAAACGGATGTATCTTCGCCAATAATTGGCAGAAGTCAGAATTTCTTTCAACATTATGAAGCCCTTTTTTATATATTTTGACTCTGCATCAAAAGCTGAAAATATGTAGTCGCGATGTCATTTTCGAGAAATTGACGTTTTAAGTTTCTGTTTCCAAATTCAAACGGATGTATCTTCGCCAATAATTGTCAGCAGTTAGAATTTCTTTCAACATTATGAAGCCCTTTTTATATATTTTGACTCTGCATCAAAAGCTGAAAATATGTAGTCTCGAAGTCATTTCGAGAAATTGACGTTTTAAGTTTCTGTTTCCAAATTCAAACGGATGTATCTTCGCCAATAATTGTCAGAAGTCAGAATTTCTTTCAACATTATGAAGCCCTTTTTTATATATTTTGATTCTCGCATCAAAAGCTGAAAATATGTAGTCTCGAAGTCATTTCGAGAAATTGACGTTTTAAGTTTCTGTTTCCAAATTCAAACGGATGTATCTTCGCCAATAATTGTCAAAAGTTAGAATTTCTTTCAACATTATGAAGCCCTTTTTATATATTTTGACTCTGCATCAAAAGCTGAAAATATGTAGTCTCGAAGTCATTTCGAGAAATTAACGTTTTAAGTTTCTGTTTCCAAATTCAAACGGATGTATCTTCGCCAATAATTGTCAGAAGTTAGAATTTCTTTCAACATTATGAAGCCCTTTTTATATATTTTGATTCTGCATCAAAAGCTGAAAATATGTAGTCTCGAAGTAATTTCGAGAAATTGACGTTTTAAGTTTCTGTTTCCAAATTCAAACGGATGTATCTTCGCCAATAATTGTCAGAAGTTAGAATTTCTTTCAACATTATGAACCCCTTTTTATATATTTTGACTCTGCTTCGAAAGCTGAAAATATGTAGTCTCGAATTCATTTCGAGAAATTGACGTTTTAAGTTTGTGTTTCCAAATTCAAACGGATGTATCTTCGCCAATAATTGTCAGAAGTCAGAATTTCTTTCAACTTTATGAAGCCCTCTTTATATATTTTGACTCTGCATCAAAAGCTGAAAATATGTAGTCTCGAAGTCATTTCGAGATATTGGCGTTTTAAGTTTATTTTCCCAAATTCAAACGGATGTATATTCGCCAATAATTGTCAGAAGTCAGAATTTCTTTCAACATTATGAAGCCCTTTTCATATATTTTGACTCTGCATCAAAAGCTGAAAATATGTAGTCTCGAAGTCATTTCGCGAAATTGACGTTTTACGTTTCTGTTTCCAAATTCAAACGGATGTATATTCGCCAATAATTGTCAGAAGTTAGAATTTCTTTCAACATTATGAACCCCTTTTTATATATTTTGACTCTGCTTCGAAAGCTGAAAATATGTAGTCTCGAAGTCATTTCGAGAAATTGACGTTTTAAGTTTCTGTTTCCAAATTCAAACGGATGTATCTTCGCCAATAATTGTCAGAAGTTAGAATTTCTTTCAACATTATGAAGCCCTTTTTATATATTTTGATTCTGCATCAAAAGCTGAAAATATGTAGTCTCGAAGTCATTTCGAGAAATTGACGTTTTAAGTTTCTGTTTCCAAATTCAAACGGATGTATCTTCGCCAATAATTGTCAGAAGTTAGAATTTCTTTCAACATTATGAAGCCATTTTTATATATTTTGACTCTGCATCAAAAGCTGAAAATATGTAGTCTCGAAGTCATTTCGAGATATTGGCGTTTAAAGTTTATTTTCCCAAATTCAAACGGATGTATCTTCGCCAATAATTGTCAGAAGTCAGAATTTCTTTCAACTTTATGAAGCCCTCTTTATATATTTTGACTCTGCATCAAAAGCTAAAAATATGAAGTCGCGAAGTCATTTCGAGAAATTGACGGTTTAAGTTTCTGTTTCCAAATTCAAACGGATGTATATTCGCCAATAATTGTCAGAAATTAGAATTTCTTTCAACATTATGAAGCCCTTTTCATATATTTTGACTCTGCATCAAAAGCTGAAAATATGTAGTCGCGAAGTCATTTCGAGAAATTGACGTTTTAAGTTTCGGTTTCCAAATTCAAACGGATGTATCTTCGCCAATAATTGTCAGAAGTTAGAATTTCTTTCAACATTATGAAGCCCTTTTTATATATTTTGACTATGCATCAAAAGCTGAAAATATGTAGTCTCGAAGTCATTTCGAGAAATTGACGTTTTAAGTTTCTGTTTCCAAATTCAAACGGATGTATCTTCGCCAATAATTGTCAGAAGTTAGAATTTCTTTCAACATTATGAAGCCCTTTTTATATATTTTGACTCTGCATCAAAAGCTGAAAATATGTAGTCTCGAAGTCATTTCGAGAAATTGACGATTTAAGTTTTCTGTTTCCAAATACAAATGGGATGTATCTTCGCCAATAATTGTCAGAAGTCAGAATTTCTTTCAACTTTATGAAGCCATTTCTATATATTTTGACTCTGCATCAAAAGCTGAAAATATGTAGTCTCGAAGTCATTTCGCGAAATTGACGTTTTAAGTTTCTGTTTCCAAATTCAAACGGATGTATCTTCGCCAATAATTGTCAGAAGTTAGAATTTCTTTCAACATTATGAAGCCCTTTTTATATATTTTGACCCTGCATCAAAAGCTGAAAATATGTTGTCTCTTAGTCATTTCGAGAAATCGACGTTTTAAGTTTCTGTTTCCAAATTCAAACGGATGCATCTTCGCCAATAATTGTCAGAAGTTAGAATTTCTTTCAACATTATGAAGCCCTTTTTATATATTTTGATTCTGCATCAAAAGCTGAAAATATGTAGTCTTGAAGTCATTTCGAGAAATTGACGTTTTAAGTTTCTGTTTCCAAATTCAAACGGATGTATCTTCGCCAATAATTGTCAGAAGTTAGAATTTCTTTCAACATTATGAAGCCCTTTTTATATATTTTGACCCTGCTTCAAAAGCTGAAAATATGTAGTCTCGAAGTCATTTCGAGAAATTGACGTTTTAAGTTTCTGTTTCCAAATTCAAACGGATGTATCTTCGCCAATAATTGTCAGAAGTTAGAATTTCTTTCAACATTATAAAGCCCTTTTTATATATTTTGACTCTACATCAAAAGCTGAAAATATGTAGTCTCGAAGTCATTTCGAGAAATCGACGTTTTAAGTTTCTGTTTTCAAATTCAAACGGATGTATCTTCTCCAATAATTGTCAGAAGTTAGAATTTCTTGCAACATTGTAAACCCCTTTTTATATATTTTGATTCTGCATCAAAAGCTGAAAATATGTAGTCTCGAAGTCATTTCGAGATATTGGCGTTTTAAGTTTATTTTCCCAAATTCAAACGGATGTATCTTCGCCAATAATTGTCAGAAGTCAGAATTTCTTTCAACTTTATGAAGCCCCTTTTTATATATTTGGACTCTGCATCAAAAGTTGAAAATATGTAGTCGCGAAGTCATTTCGAGAAATTGACGTTTTAAGTTTCTGTTTCCAAATTCAAACGGATGTATCTTCGCCAATAATTGTCAGAAGTTAGAATTTCTTTCAACATTATGGAGCCCTTTTTATATATTTTGACTCTGCATCAAAAGCTGAAAATATGTAGTCTCGAAGTCATTTCGAGAAATCGACGTTTTAAGTTTCTGATCCAAATTCAAACGGATGTATCTTCGCCAATAATTGTCAGAAGTTAGAATTTCTTTCAACATTATGAAGCCCTTTTTATATATTTTGACCCTGCATCAAAAGCTGAAAATATGTAGTCTCTTAGTCATTTCGAGAAATCGACGTTTTAAGTTTCTGTTTCCAAATTCAAACGGATGCATCTTCGCCAATAATTGTCAGAAGTTAGAATTTCTTTCAACATTATGAAGCCCTTTTTATATATTTTGATTCTGCATCAAAAGCTGAAAATATGTAGTCTTGAAGTCATTTCGAGAAATTGACGTTTTAAGTTTCTGTTTCCAAATTCAAACGGATGTATCTTCGCCAATAATTGTCAGAAGTTAGAATTTCTTTCAACATTATGAAGCCCTTTTTATATATTTTGACCCTGCATCAAAAGCTGAAAATATGTAGTCGCGAAGTCATTTCGAGAAATTGACGTTTTAAGTTTCTGTTTCCAAATTCAAACGGATGTATCTTCGCCAATAATTGTCAGAAGTTAGAATTTCTTTCAACATTATAAAGCCCTTTTTATATATTTTGACTCTACATCAAAAGCTGAAAATATGTAGTCTCGAAGTCATTTCGAGAAATCGACGTTTTAAGTTTCTGTTTCCAAATTCAAACGGATGTATCTTCTCCAATAATTGTCAGAAGTTAGAATTTCTTGCAACATTGTGAACCCCTTTTTATATATTTTGATTCTGCATCAAAAGCTGAAAATATGTAGTCTCGAAGTCATTTCGAGATATTGGCGTTTTAAGTATATTTTCCCAAATTCAAACGGATGTATCTTCGCCAATAATTGTCAGAAGTCAGAATTTCTTTCAACTTTATGAAGCCCTTTTTATATATTTGGACTCTGCATCAAAAGTTGAAAATATGTAGTCGCGAAATCATTTCGAGAAATTGACGTTTTAAGTTTCTGTTTCCAAATTCAAACGGATGTATCTTCGCCAATAATTGTCAGAAGTATAGAATTTCTTTCAACATTATGGAGCCCTTTTTATATATTTTGACTCTGCATCAAAAGCTGAAAATATGTAGTCTCGAAGTCATTTCGAGAAATCGACGTTTTAAATCTCTGTTTCCAAATTCAAACGGATGTGTCTTCGCTAATAAATGTCAGAAGTTAGAATTTCTTTCAACATTATGAACCCCTTTCTATATATATTTTGATTCTGCATCAAAAGCTGAAAATATGTAGTCTCGAAGTCATTTCGAGAAATTGACGTTTTAAGTTTCTGTTTCCAAATTCAAACGGATGTATCTTCGCCAATAATTGTCAGAAGTTAGAATTTCTTTCAACATTATGAAGCCCTTTTTATATATTTTGACTCTGCTTCAAAAGCTGAAAATATGTAGTCTCGAAGTCATTTCGAGAAATTGACGTTTTAAGTTTCTGTTTCCAAATTCAAACGGATGTATCTTCGCCAATAATTGTCAGAAGTTAGAATTTCTTTCAACATTATGAAGCCCTTTTTATATATTTTGACTCTGCATCAAAAGCTGAAAATATGTAGTTTCGAAGTCATTTCGAGAAATTGACGTTTTAAGTTTCTGTTTCCAAATCCAAACGGATGTATCTTCGCCAATAATTGTCAGAAGTTAGAAATTCTTTCAACATTATGAAGCCATTTTTATATATTTTGACCCTGCATCAAAAGCTGAAAATATGTATTCTCGAAGTCATTTCGAGATATTGGCGTTTTAAGTTTATTTTCCCAAATTCAAACGGATGTATCTTCGCCAATAATTGTCAGAAGTCAGAATTTCTTTCAACTTTATGAAGCCCTTTTTATATATTTTGACTCTGCATCAAAAGCTGAAAATATGTAGTCGCGAAGTCATTTCGAGAAATTGACGTTTTAAATTTCGGTTTCCAAATTCAAACGGATGTATCTTCGCCAATAATTGTCAGAAGTTAGAATTTCTTTCAACATTATGAAGCCCTTTTTATATATTTTGACTCTGCATCAAAAGATGAAAATATGTAGTCTCGAAGTCATTTCGAGAAATCGACGTTTTAAATCTCTGTTTCCAAATTCAAACGGATGTATCTTCGCTAATAATTGTCAGAAGTTAGAATTTCTTTCAACATTATGAAGCCCTTTTTATATATTTTGATTCTGCATCAAAAGCTGAAAATATGTAGTCTCGAAGTCATTTCGAGAAATTGACGTTTTAAGTTTCTGTTTCCAAATTCAAACGGATGTATCTTCGCCAATAATTGTCAGAAGTTAGAATTTCTTTCAACATTATGAAGCCCTTTTTATATATTTTGACTATGCATCAAAAGCTGAAAATATGTAGTCTCGAAGTCATTTCGAGAAATTGACGTTTTAAGTTTCTGTTTCCAAATTCAAACGGATGTATCTTCGCCAATAATTGTCAGAAGTTAGAATTTCTTTCAACATTATGAAGCCCTTTTTATATATTTTGACTCTGCATCAAAAGCTGAAAATATGTAGTCTCGAAGTCATTTCGAGAAATCGACGTCTTAAGTTTCTGTTTCCAAATTCAAATGGATGTATCTTCGCCAATAATTGTCAGAAGTTAGAATTTCTTTCAACATTATGAAGCCCTTTCTATATATTTTGACTCTGCATCAAAAGCTGAAAATATGTAGTCTCGAAGTCATTTCGAGAAATTGACGTTTTAAGTTTCTGTTTCCAAATTCAAACGGATGTATCTTCGCCAATAATTGTCAGAAGTTAGAATTTCTTTCAACATTATGAACCCCTTTTTATATATTTTGATTCTGCATCAAAAGCTGAAAATATGTAGTCTCGAAGTCATTTCGAGAAATTGACGTTTTAAGTTTCTGTTTCCAAATTCAAACGGATGCATCTTCGCCAATAATTGTCAGAAGTTAGAATTTCTTTCAACATTATGAAGCCCTTTTTATATATTTTGATTCTGCATCAAAAGCTGAAAATATGTAGTCTCGAAGTCATTTCGAGAAATTGACGTTTTAAGTTTCTGTTTCCAAATTCAAACGGATGTATCTTCGCCAATAATTGTCAGAAGTTAGAATTTCTTTCAACATTATGAAGCCCTTTTTATATATTTTGACCCTGCCTCAAAAGCTGAAAATATGTAGTCTCGAAGTCATTTCGAGAAATTGACGTTTTAAGTTTCTGTTTCCAAATTCAAACGGATGTATCTTCGCCAATAATTGTCAGAAGTTAGAATTTCTTTCAACATTATAAAGCCCTTTTTATATATTTTGACTCTACATCAAAAGCTGAAAATATGTAGTCTCGAAGTCATTTCGAGAAATCGACGTTTTAAGTTTCTGTTTCCAAATTCAAACGGATGTATCTTCGCCAATAATTGTCAGAAGTTAGAATTTCTTGCAACATTGTGAACCCCTTTTTATATATTTTGATTCTGCATCAAAAGCTGAAAATATGTAGTCTCGAAGTCATTTCGAGATATTGGCGTTTTAAGTTTATTTTCCCAAATTCAAACGGATGTATCTTCGCCAATAATTGTCAGAAGTCAGAATTTCTTTCAACTTTATGAAGCCCTTTTTATATATTTTGACTCTGCATCAAAAGTTGAAAATATGTAGTCGCGAAGTCATTTCGAGAAATTGACGTCTTAAGTTTCTGTTTCCAAATTCAAACGGATGTATCTTCGCCAATAATTGTCAGAAGTTAGAATTTCTTTCAACATTATGAAGCCCTTTTTATATATTTTGACTCTGCATCAAAAGCTGAAAATATGTAGTTTCGAAGTCATTTCGAGAAATTGACGTTTTAAGTTTCTGTTTCCAAATCCAAACGGATGTATCTTCGCCAATAATTGTCAGAAGTTAGAAATTCTTTCAACATTATGAAGCCATTTTTATATATTTTGACCCTGCATCAAAAGCTGAAAATATGTATTCTCGAAGTCATTTCGAGATATTGACGTTTTAAGTTTATTTTCCCAAATTCAAACGGATGTATCTTCGCCAATAATTGTCAGAAGTTAGAATTTCTTTCAACATTATGAAGCCATTTTTATATATTTTGACTCTGCATCAAAAGCTGAAAATATGTAGTCGCGAAGTCATTTCGAGAAATTGACGTTTTAAGTTTCTGTTTCCAAATTCAAACGGATGTATACTCGCCAATAATTGTCAGAAGTTAGAATTTCTTTCAACATTATGAAGCCCTTTTTATATATTTTGATTCTGCATCAAAAGCTGAAAATATGTAGTCTCGAAGTCATTTCGAGAAATTGACGCTTTAAGTTTCTGTTTCCAAATTCAAACGGATGTATCTTCACCAATAATTGTCAGCAGTTAGAATTTCTTTCAACATTATGAAGCCCTTTTTATATATTTTGATTCTGCATCGAAAGCTGAAAATATGTAGTCTTGAAGTCATTTCGAGAAATTGACGTTTTAAGTTTCTGTTTCCAAATTCAAACGGATGTATCTTCGCCAATAATTGTCAGAAGTTAGAATTTCTTTCAACATTATGAAGCCCTTTTTATAAATTTTGACTCTGCATCAAAAGCTGAAAATATGTAGTCTCGAAGTCATTTCGAGAAATCGACGTTTTCAGTTTCTGTTTCCAAATTCAAATGGATGTATCTTCGCCTATAATTGTCAGAAGTGAGAATTTCTTTCAACATTATGAAGCCCTTTTTATATATTTTGATTCTGCATCAAAAGCTGAAAATATGTAGTCTCGAAGTCATTTCGAGAAATTGACGTTTTAAGTTTCTGTTTCCAAATTCAAACGGATGTATCTTCGCCAATAATTGTCAGAAGTTAGAATTTCTTTCAACATTATGAAGCCATTTTTATATATTTTGACTCTGCATCAAAAGCTGAAAATATGTAGTCTCGAAGTCATTTCGAGATATTGGCGTTTAAAGTTTATTTTCCCAAATTCAAACGGATGTATCTTCGCCAATAATTGTCAGAAGTCAGAATTTCTTTCAACTTTATGAAGCCCTTTTTATATATTTTGACTCTGCATCAAAAGCTGAAAATATGTAGTCGCGAAGTCATTTCGAGAAATTGACGTTTTAAGTCTCAGTTTCAAAATTCAAACGGATGTATACTCGCCAATAATTGTCAGAAGTTAGAATTTCTTTCAACATTATGAAGCCCTTTTTATATATTTTGACTCTGCATCAAAAGCTGAAAATATGTAGTCTCGAAGTCATTTCGAGAAATTGACGTTTTAAGTTTCTGTTTCCAAATTCAAACGGATGTATCTTCGCCAATAATTGTCAGAAGTTAGAATTTCTTTCAACATTATGAAGCCCTTTTTAAATATTTTGACCCTGCATCAAAAGCTGAAAATATGTAGTCTCGAAGTCATTTCGAGAAATTGACGTTTTAAGTTTCTGTTTCCAAATTCAAACGGATGTATCTTCGCCAATAATTGTCAGCAGTTAGAATTTCTTTCAACATTATGAAGCCCTTTTTATATATTTTGATTCTGCATCAAAAGCTTAAAATATGTAGTCTTGAAGTCATTTCGAGAAATCGACGTTTTAAGTTTCTGTTTCCAAATTCAAACGGATGTATCTTCGCCAATAATTGTCAGAAGTTAGAATTTCTTTCAACATTATGAAGCCCTTTTTATATATTTTGACTCCGCATCAAAAGCTGAAAATATGTAGTCTTGAAGTCAATTCGAGAAATTGACGTTTTAAGTTTGTGTTTCCAAATTCAAACGGATGTATCTTCGCCAATAATTGTCAGAAGTTCGAATTTCTTGCAACATTATGAACCCCTTTTTATATATTTTGATTCTGCATCAAAAGCTGAAAATATGTAGTCTCGAAGTCATTTCGAGAAATCGACGTTTTAAGTTTCTGTTTCCAAATTCAAACGGATGTATCTTCGCCAATAATTGTCAGAAGTCAGAATTTCTTTCAACATTATGAATACCTTTTTATATATTTTGACTCTGCATCCAAAGCTGAAAATATGTAGTCTCGAAGTCATTTCGCGAAATTGACGTTTTAAGTTTCTGTTTCCAAATCCAAACGGATGTATCTTCGCCAATAATTGTCAGAAGTTAGAAATTCTTTCAACATTATGAAGCCAGTTTTATATATTTTGACCCTGCATCAAAAGCTGAAAATATGTATTCTCGAAGTCATTTCGAGATATTGGCGTTTTAAGTTTATTTTCCCAAATTCAAACGGATGTATCTTCGCCAATAATTGTCAGAAGTCAGAATTTCTTTCAACTTTATGAAGCCCTTTTTATATATTTTGACTCTGCATCAAAAGCTGAAAATATGTAGTCGCGAAGTCATTTCGAGAAATTGACGTTTTATTTTCGGTTTCCAAATTCAAACGGATGTATCTTCGCCAATAATTGTCAGAAGTTAGAATTTCTTTCAACATTATGAAGCCCTTTTTATATATTTTGACTCTGCATCAAAAGATGAAAATATGTAGTCTCGAAGTCATTTCGAGAAATCGACGTTTTAAATCTCTGTTTCCAAATTCAAACGGATGTATCTTCGCTAATAATTGTCACAAGTTAGAATTTCTTTCCACATTATGAAGCCCTTTTTATATATTTTGATTCTGCATCAAAAGCTGAAAATATGTAGTCTCGAAGTCATTTCGAGAAATTGACGTTTTAAGTTTCTGTTTCCAAATTCAAACGGATGTATCTTCGCCAATAATTGTCAGAAGTTAGAATTTCTTTCAACATTATGAAGCCCTTTTTATATATTTTGACTCTGCTTCAAAAGCTGAAAATATGTAGTCTCGAAGTCATTTCGAGAAATTGACGTTTTAAGTTTCTGTTTCCAAATTCAAACGGATGTATCTTCGCCAATAATTGTCAGAAGTTAGAATTTCTTTTAACATTATGAAGCCCTTTTTATATATATTTGACTCTGCATCAAAAGCTGAAAATATGTAGTCTCGAAGTCATTTCGAGGAATTGACGTTTTAAGTTTCTGTTTCCAAATTCAAACGGATGTATCTGCGCCAATAATTGTCAGAAGTTAGAATTTCTTGCAACATTATGAAGCCCCTTTTTATATATTTTGACTCTGCATCAAAAGCTGAAAATATGTAGTCTCGAAGTCATTTCGAGAAATTGACGTTTTAAGTTTCTGTTTCCAAATTCAAACGGATGTATCTTCGCCAATAATTGTCAGAAGTGAGAATTTCTTTCAACATTATGAAGCCCTTTTTATATATTTTGACTATGCATCAAAAGCTGAAAATATGTAGTCTCGAAGTCATTTCGAGAAATTGACGTTTTAAGTTTCTGTTTCCAAATTCAAACGGATGTATCTTCGCCAATAATTGTCAGAAGTTAGAATTTCTTTCAACATTATGAAGCCATTTTTATATATTTTGACTCTGCATCAAAAGCTGAAAATATGTAGTCTCGAAGTCATTTCGAGATATTGGCGTTTAAAGTTTATTTTCCCAAATTCAAACGGATGTATCTTCGCCAATAATTGTCAGAAGTCAGAATTTCTTTCAACTTTATGAGCCCTTTTTATATATTTTGACTCTGCACCAAAAGCTGAAAATATGTAGTCGCGAAGTCATTTCGAGAAATTGACGTTTTAAGTCTCTGTTTCCAAATTCAAACGGATGTATCTTCGCCAATAATTGTCAGAAGTTAGAATTTCTTTCAACATTATGAAGCCCTTTTCATATATTTTGACCCTGCATCAAAAGCTGAAAATATGTAGTCTCGAAGTCATTTCGAGAAATTGACGTTTTAAGTTTCTGTTTCCAAATTCAAACGGATGTATCTTCGCCAATAATTGTCAGAAGTTAGAATTTCTTTCAACATTATGAAGCCATTTTTATATATTTTGACTCTGCATCAAAAGCTGAAAATATGTAGTCTCGAAGTCATTTCGAGATATTGGCGTTTTAAGTTTATTTTCCCAAATTCAAACGGATGAATCTTCGCCAATAATTGTCAGAAGTCAGAATTTCTTTCAACATTATGAAGACCTTTTTATATATTTTGACTCTGCATCAAAAGCTGAAAATATGTAGTCTCGAAGTCATTTCGCGAAATTGACGTTTTAAGTTTCTGTTTCCAAATTCAAACGGATGTATCTTCGCCAATAATTGTCAGAAGTTAGAATTTCTTTCAACATTATGAAGCCATTTTTATATATTTTGACTCTGCATCAAAAGCTGAAAATATGTAGTCTCGAAGTCATTTCGAGATATTGGCGTTTAAAGTTTATTTTCCCAAATTCAAACGGATGTATCTTCGCCAATAATTGTCAGAAGTTAGAATTTCTTTCAACATTATGAAGCCCTTTTTATATATTTTGACTCTGCATCAAAAGCTGAAAATATGTAGTCGCGAAGTCATTTCGAGAAATTGACGTTTTAAGTCTCTGTTTCCAAATTCAAACGGATGTATCTTCGCCAATAATTGTCAGAAGTTAGAATTTCTTTCAACATTATGAAGCCCTTTTTATATATTTTGATTCTGCATCAAAAGCTGCAAATATGTAGTCTCGAAGTCATTTCGAGATATTGGCGTTTTAAGTTTATTTTCCCAAATTCAAACGGATGTATCTTCGCCAATAATTGTCAGAAGTCAGAATTTCTTTCAACATTATGAAGACCTTTTTATATATTTTGACTCTGCATCAAAAGCTGAAAATATGTAGTCTCGAAGTCATTTCGCGAAATTGACGTTTTAAGTTTCTGTTTCCAAATTCAAACGGATGTATCTTCGCCAATAATTGTCAGAAGTTAGAATTTCTTTCAACATTATGAAGCCATTTTTATATATTTTGACTCTGCATCAAAAGCTGAAAATATGTAGTCTCGAAGTCATTTCGAGATATTGGCGTTTAAAGTTTATTTTCCCAAATTCAAACGGATGTATCTTCGCCAATAATTGTCAGAAGTCAGAATTTCTTTCAACTTTATGAAGCCCTTTTTATATATTTTGACTCTGCATCAAAAGCTGAAAATATGTAGTCGCGAAGTCATTTCGAGAAATTGACGTTTTAAGTTTCTGTTTCCAAATTCAAACGGATGTATATTCGCCAATAATTGTCAGAAATTAGAATTTCTTTCAACATTATGAAGCCCTTTTCATATATTTTGACTCTGCATCAAAAGCTGAAAATATGTAGTCGCGAAGTCATTTCGAGAAATTGACGTTTTAAGTTTCTGTTTCCAAATTCAAACGGATGTATCTTCGCCAATAATTGGCAGAAGTCAGTATTTCTTTCAACATTATGAAGCCCTTTTTATATATTTTGACTCTGCATCAAAAGCTGAAAATATGTAGTCTCGAAGTCATTTCGAGAAATTGGCGTTTTAAGTTTCGGTTTCCAAATTCAAACGGATGTATCTTCGCCAATAATTGTCAGAAGTTAGAATTTCTTTCAACATTATGAAGCCCTTTTTATATATTTTGACTCTGCATCAAAAGCTGAAAATATGTAGTCTCGAAGTAATTTCGAGAAATTGACGTTTTAAGTTTCTGTTTCCAAATTCAAACGGATGTATCTTCGCCAATAATTGTCAGAAGTTAGAATTTCTTTCAACATTATGAAGCCCTTTTTATATATTTTGACTATGCATCAAAAGCTGAAAATATGTAGTCTCGAAGTCGTTTCGAGAAATTGACGTTTTAAGTTTCTGTTTCCAAATTCAAACGGATGTATCTTCGCCAATAATTGTCAGAAGTTAGAATTTCTTTCAACATTATGAAGCCCTTTGTATATATTTTGCTCTGCATCAAAAGCTGGAAATATGTGGTCTCGAAGTCATTTCGAGAAATTGACGATTTAAGTTTCTGTTTCCAAATACAAATGGATGTATCTTCGCCAATAATTGTCAGAAGTCAGAATTTCTTTCAACATTATGAAGCCCTTTCTATATATTTTGACTCTGCATCAAAAGCTGAAAATATGAGTCTCGAAGTCATTTCGCGAAATTGACGTTTTAAGTTTCTGTTTCTAAATTCAAACGGATGTATCTTCGCCAATAATTGTCAGAAGTTAGAATTTCTTTCAACATTATGAAGCCCTTTTTTATATATTTTGACCCTGCATCAAAAGCTGAAAATATGTAGTCTCGAAGTCATTTCGAGAAATCGACGTTTTAAGTTTCTGTTTCCAAATTCAAACGGATGTATCTTCGCCAATAATTGTCAGAAGTTAGAATTTCTTTCAACATTATGAAGCCCTTTTTATATATTTTGACTGTGCATCAAAAGCTGAAAATATGTAGTCTCGAAGTCATTTCGAGAAATTGACGATTTAAGTTTCTGTTTCCAAATTCAAACGGATGTATCTTCGCCAATAATTGTCAGAAGTTAGAATTTCTTTCAACATTATGAAGCGCTTTTTATATATTTTGACTCTGCATCAAAAGCTGAAAATATGTAGTCTCGAAGTCATTTCGAGAAATTGACGTTTTAAGTTTCTGTTTCCAAATTCAAACGGATGTATCTTCGCCAATAATTGTCAGAAGTTAGAATTTCTTTCAACATTATAAAGCCCTTTTTATATATTTTGACTCTACATCAAAAGCTGAAAATATGTAGTCTCGAAGTCATTTCGAGAAATTGACGTTTTAAGTTTCTGTTTCCAAATTCAAACGGATGTATCTTCTCCAATAATTGTCAGAAGTTAGAATTTCTTTCAACATTATGAGAGCTCTTTTTTATATATTTTGACTCTGCATCAAAAGCTGAAAATATGTAGTCTCGAAGTCATTTCGAGAAATTGACGTTTTAAGTTTCGGTTTCCAAATTCAAACGGATGTATCTTCGCCAATAATTGTCAGAAGTCAGAATTTCTTTCAACTTTATGAAGCCCTTTTTATATACTTTGACTCTGCATCAAAAGTTGAAAATATGTGAGTCGCGAAGTCATTTCGAGAAATTGACGTTTTAAGTTTCTGTTTCCAAATTCAAACGGATGTATCTTCGCCAATAATTGTCAGAAGTTAGAATTTCTTTCAACATTATGGAGTCCTTTTTATATATTTTGACTCTGCATCAAAAGCTGAAAATATGTAGTCTCGAAGTCATTTCGAGAAATCGACGTTTTAAGTCTCTGTTTCCAAATTCAAACGGATGTATCTTCGCCAATAATTGTCAGAAGTTAGAATTTCTTTCAACATTATGAAGCCCTTTTTATATATTTTGACTCTGCTTCAAAAGCTGAAAATATGTAGTCTCGAAGTCATTTCGAGAAATTGACGTTTTAAGTTTCTGTTTCCAAATTCAAACGGATGTATCTTCGTCAATAATTGTCAGAAGTTAGAATTTCTTTCAACATTATGAAGCCCTTTTTATATATTTTGACTCTGCATCAAAAGCTGAAAATATGTAGTCTCGAAGTCATTTCGAGAAATTGACGTTTTAAGTTTCTGTTTCCAAATCCAAACGGATGTATCTTCGCCAATAATTGTCAGAAGTTAGAATTTCTTTCAACATTATGAAGCCCTTTTTATATATTTTGACTCTGCATCAAAAGCTGAAAATATGTAGTCTCGAAGTCATTTCGAGAAATTGGCGTTTTAAGTTTATTTTCTCAAATTCAAACGGATGTATCTTCGCCAATAATTGTCAGAAGTCAGAATTTCTTTCAACTTTATGAAGCCCTTTTTATATATTTTGACTCTGCATCAAAAGCTGAAAATATGTAGTAAGCACAGTGATTTCGAGAAATTGACGTTTAAGTTT
>NW_025063820.1:0-38614 GCF_018153295.1 Drosophila grimshawi | reverse complement strand
ACACCTTATAATTGAAGTGGGGCAATTTTTGACGATGATATGGCCATTTATTTCAAGGTAGACCCTATTTAATGCTTTCAATATATTTTCTATTTATCGAATATCCCTTAATATCTTTCTTAGATGAGTCGGAAGTCAAATTATTTTAATGCAGTTTTGTTCCAAAGATCAAGCGAATTCTAAAAACACCTTTATAATTGAAATTGGGCAATTTTAGATGAAGATATGGCCATTTATTTCAAGGTAGACCCTATTTAATACTTTCCATATATTTTCTATTTATCGATGAATATCCCTTAATATCTTTCTTAGATGAGTCGGAAGTCAAATTATTTTAATGCAGTTTTGTTCCAAAGATCGAGTGAATTCTAAAAACACCTTTATAATTGAAATGGGGTAATTTTTGACGAAGATATGGCTATTTATTTCAAGGTAGACCCTATTTAATGCTTTCCATATATTTTCTATTTATCGAAGAATATCCCTTAATATCTTTTTTAGATGAGTCGGAAGTCAAATTATTTTAATGCAGTTTTGTTTCAAAGATTAAGCGAATTCTAAAAACACCTTATAATTGAAGTGGGGCAATTTTTGACGATGATATGGCCATTTATTTCAAGGTAGACCCTATTTAATGCTTTCCATATATTTTCTATTTATCGAATATCCCTTAATATCTTTCTTAGATGAGTCGAAAGACAAATTATTTTAATGCAGTTTTGTTCCAAAGATCGAGTGAATTCTAAAAACACCTTTATAATTGAAATGGGGCAATTTTTGACGAAGATATGGCTATTTATTTCAAGGTAGACCCTATTTAATGCTTTCCATATATTTTCTATTTATCAAAGAATATCCCTTAATATCTTTCTTAGATGAGTCGGAAGTCAAAATATTTTAATGCAGTTTTGTTCCAAAGATCAAGCGAATTCTAAAAACACCTTTATAATTGAAATGGGGCAATTTTTGACGAAGATATGGCCATTTATTTCAAGGTAGACCCTATTTAATGCTTTCCATATATTTTCTATTTATCAAAGAATATCCCTTAATATCTTTCTTAGATGAGTCGGAAGTCAAATTATTTTAATGCAGTTTTGTTCCAAAGATCAAGTGAATTCTAAAAACACCTTATAATTGAAATGGGGCAATTTTTGACGATGATATGGCCATTTATTCCAAGGTAGACCCTATTTAACGCTTTCCATATATTTTCTATTTATCAAAGAATATCCCTTAATATCTTTCTTAGATGAGTCGGAAGTCAAATTATTTTAATGCAGTTTTGTTCCAAAGATCAAGCGAATTCTAAAAACACCTTTATAATTGAAATGGGACAATTTTTGACGAAGATATGGCCATTTATTTCAAGGTAGACCCTATTTAGCGCTTTCCATATATTTTCTATTTATCAAAGAATATCCCTTAATATCTTTCTTAGATGAGTCGGAAGTCAAATTATTTTAATGCAGTTTTGTTCCAAAGATCAAGTGAATTCTAAAAACACCTTTATAATTGAAATGGGGCAATTTTTGACGAAGATATGGCCATTTATTTCAAGGTAGACCCTATTTAATGCTTTCCATATATTTTCTATTTATCGAAGAATATAGCTTAATATCTTTCTTAGATGAGTCGGAAGTCAAATTATTTTAATGAAGTTTTGTTCCAAAGATCAAGCGAATTCTAAAAACACCTTTATAATTGAAATTGGGCAATTTTAGATGAAGATATGGCCATTTATTTCAAGGTAGACCCTATTTAATGCTTTCCATATATTTTCTATTTATCGAAGAATATCCCTTAATATCTTTCTTAGATGAGTCGGAAGTCAAATTATTTTAATGCAGTTTTGTTCCGAAGATCAAGTGAATTCTAAAAACACCTTTATAATTGAAATGGGGCAATTTTTGACGAAGATATGGCTATTTATTTCAAGGTAGACCCTATTTAATGCTTTCCATATATTTTTTATTTATCGAAGAATATCCCTTAATATCTTTTTTAGATGAGTCGGAAGTCAAATTATTTTAATGCAGTTTTGTTTCAAAGATTAAGCGAATTCTAAAAACACCTTTATAATTGAAGTGGGGCAATTTTTGACGATGATATGGCCATTTATTTCAAGGTAGACCCTATTTAATGCTTTCAATATATTTTCTATTTATCGAATATCCCTTAATATCTTTCTTAGATGAGTCGGAAGTCAAATTATTTTAATGCAGTTTTGTTCCAAAGATCGAGTGAATTCTAAAAACACCTTTATAATTGAAATGGGGCAATTTTTGACGAAGATATGGCTATTTATTTCAAGGTAGACCCTATTTAATGCTTTCCATATATTTTCTATTTATCAAAGAATATCCCTTAATATCTTTCTTAGATGAGTCGGAAGTCAAAATATTTTAATGCAGTTTTGTTCCAAAGATCAAGTGAATTCTAAAAACACCTTTATAATTGAAATGGGGCAATTTTTGACGAAGATATGGCCATTTATTTCAAGGTAGACCCTATTTAATGCTTTCCATATATTTTCTATTTATCGAAGAATATCCCTTAATATCTTTCTTAGATGAGTCGGAAGTCAAATTATTTTAATGCAGTTTTGTTCCAAAGATCGAGTGAATTCTAAAAACACCTTTATAATTGAAATGGGGCAATTTTTGACGAAGATATGGCCATTTATTTCAAGGTAGACCATATTTAATGCTTTCCATATATTTTCTATTTATCGAAGAATATCCCTTAATATCTTTCTTAGATGAGTCGGAAGTCAAATTATTTTAATGCAGTTTTGTTTCAAAGATTAAGCGAATTCTAAAAACACCTTTATAATTGAAGTGGGGCAATTTTTAACGAAGATATGGCCATTTATTTCAAGGTCGACACTATTTAATGCTTTCCATATATTTTCTATTTATCGAATATCCCTTAATATCTTTCTTAGATGAGTCGGAAGTCAAATTATTTTAATGCAGTTTTGTTCCAAAGATCGAGTGGATTCTAAAAACACCTTTATAATTGAAATGGGGCAATTTTTGACGAAGATATGGCCATTTATTTCAAGGTAGACCATATTTAATGCTTTCCATATATTTTCTATTTATCGAAGAATATCCCTTAATATCTTTCTTAGATGAGTCGGAAGTCAAATTATTTTAATGCAGTTTTGTTTCAAAGATTAAGCGAATTCTAAAAACACCTTTATAATTGAAGTGGGGCAATTTTTAACGAAGATATGGCCATTTATTTCAAGGTAGACCCTATTTAATGCTTTCCATATATTTTCTATTTATCGAAGTATATCCCTTAATATCTTTCTTAGATGAGTCGGAAGTCAAATTATTTTAATGCAGTTTTCTTCCAAAGATCGAGTGAATTCTAAAAACACCTTATTAATTGAAATGGGACAATTTTTGACGAAGATATGGCCATTTATTTCAAGGTAGACCCTATTTAATGCTTTCCATATATTTTCAATTTATCAAAGAATATCCCTTAATATCTTTCTTAGATGAGTCGGAAGTCAAATTATTTTAATGCAGTTTTGTTGCAAAGATCAAGTGAATTCTAAAAACACCTTTAAAATTGAAATGGGGCAATTTTTGACGAAGATATGGCCATTTATTTCAAGGTAGACCCTATTTAATGCTTTCCATATATTTTCTATTTATCGAAGAATATCCCTTAATATCTTTCTTAGATGAGTCGGAAGTCAAATTATTTTAATGCAGTTTTGTTCCAAAGATCAAGTGAATTCTAAAACACCTTTATAATTGAAATGGGGCAATTTTTGACGAAGATATGGCCATTTATTTCAAGGTAGACCCTATTTAATGCTTTCCATATATTTTCTATTTATCGAAGAATATCCCTTAATATCTTTTTTAGATGAGTCGGAAGTCAAATTATTTTAATGCAGTTCTGTTTCAAAGATTAAGCGAATCCTAAAAACACCTTTATCATTGAAGTGGGGCAATTTTTAACGAAGATATGGCCATTTATTTCAAGGTAGACCCTATTTAATGCTTTCCATATATTTTCTATTTATCGAATATCCCTTAATATCTTTCTTAGATGAGTCGGAAGTCAAATTATTTTAATGCAGTTTTGTTCCAAAGATCGAGTGAATTCTAAAAACACCTTTATAATTGAAATGGGGTAATTTTTGACGAAGATATGGCCATTTATTTCAAGGTATACCCTATTTAATGCTTTCCATATATTTTCTATTTATCGAAGAATATCCCTTAATATTTTTCTTAGATGAGTCGGAAGTAAAATTATTTTAATGCAGTTTTGTTCCAAAGATCAAGTGAATTCTAAAACACCTTTATAATTGAAATGGGGCAATTTTTGACGAAGATATGGCCATTTATTTCAAGGTAGACCCTATTTAATGCTTTCCGTATATTTTCTATTTATCGAAGAATATCCCTTAATATTTTTCTTAGATGAGTCGGAAGTCAAATTATTTTAATGCAGTTTTGTTCCAAAGTACAAGTGAATTCTAAAAACACCTTTATAATTGAAATGGGGTAATTTTTGACGAAGATGTGGCCATTTTTTTCAAGGTAGACCCTATGCAATGCTTTCCATATATTTTCTATTTATCGAAGAATATCCCTTAATATCTTTCTTAGATGAGTCGGAAGTCAAATTATTTTAATGCAGTTTTGTTCTTAAGATCAAGCGAATACTAAAAACATCTTTATAATTGAAATGGGGCAATTTTTGACGAAGATATGGCCATTTATTTCAAGGTAGACCCTATTTAATGCTTTCCATATATTTTCAATTTATCGAATATCCCTTAATATCTTTCTTAGATGAGTCGGAAGTCAAATTATTTTAATGCAGTTTTGTTCCAAAGATCAAGTGAATTCTAAAAACACCTTTATAATTGAAATGGGGCAATTTTTGACGAAGATATGGCCATTTATTTCAAGGTAGACCCTATTTAATGCTTTCCATATATTTTCTATTTATCGAAGAATATCCCTTAATATCTTTTTTAGATGAGTCGGAAGTCAAATTATTTTAATGCAGTTTTGTTTCAAAGATTAAGCGAATTCTAAAAACACCTTTATAATTGAAGTGGGGCAATTTTTGACGATGATATGGCCATTTATTTCAAGGTAGACCCTATTTAATGCTTTCAATATATTTTCTATTTATCGAATATCCCTTAATATCTTTCTTAGATGAGTCGGAAGTCAAATTATTTTAATGCAGTTTTGTTCCAAAGATTGAGTGAATTCTAAAAACACCTTTATAATTGAAATGGGTCAATTTTTGACGAAGATATGGCCATTTATTTCAAGGTAGACCCTATTTAATGCTTTCCATATATTTTCTATTTATCGAAGAATATCCCTTAATATCTTTCTTAGATGAGTCGGAAGTCAAATTTTTTTCATGCAGTTTTGTTCTAAAGATCAAGCGAATTCTAAAAACACCTTTATAATTGAAATGGGGCAATTTTTGACGAAGATATGGCCATTTATTTCAAGGTAGACCCTATTTAATGCTTTCCATATATTTTCTATTTATCGAAGAATATCCCTTAATATCTTTTTTAGATGAGTCGGAAGTCAAATTATTTTAATGCAGTTTTGTTTCAAAGATTAAGCGAATTCTAAAAACACCTTTATAATTGAAGTGGGGCAATTTTTGACGATGATATGGCCATTTATTTCAAGGTAGACCCTATTTAATGCTTTCAATATATTTTCTATTTATCGAATATCCCTTAATATCTTTCTTAGATGAGTCGGAAGTCAAATTATTTTAATGCAGTTTTGTTCCAAAGATTGAGTGAATTCTAAAAACACCTTTATAATTGAAATGGGTCAATTTTTGACGAAGATATGGCCATTTATTTCAAGGTAGACCCTATTTAATGCTTTCCATATATTTTCTATTTATCGAAGAATATCCCTTAATATCTTTCTTAGATGAGTCGGAAGTCAAATTATTTTAATGCAGTTTTGTTGCAAAGATCAAGTGAATTCTAAAAACACCTTTATAATTGAAATGGGGCAATTTTTGACGAAGATATGGCCATTTATTTCAAGGTAGACCCTATTTAATGCGTTCCATATATTTTCTATTTATCGAAGAATATCCCTTAATATCTTTCTTAGATGAGTCGGAAGTCAAATTATTTTAATGCAGTTTTGTTCCAAAGATTGAGCGAATTCTAAAAACACCTTTATAATTGAAATGGGGCAATTTTTGACGAAGATATGACCATTTATTTCAAGGTAGACCCTATTTAATGCTTTCCATATATTTTCTATTTATCGAAGAATATCCCTTAATATTTTTCTTAGATGAGTCGGAAGTCAAATTATTTTAATGCAGTTTTGTTCCAAAGATCAAGTGAATTCTAAAAACACCTTTATAATTGAAATGGGGCAATTTTTGACGAAGATATGGCCATTTATTTCAAGGTAGACCCTATTTAATGCTTTCCATATATTTTCTATTTATCGAAGAATATCCCTTAATATCTTTCTTAGATGAGTCGGAAGTCAAATTATTTTAATGCAGTTTTGTTTCAAAGATTAAGCGAATTCTAAAAACACCTTTATAATTGAAGTGGGGCAATTTTTAACGAAGATATGGCCATTTATTTCAAGGTAGACCCTATTTAATGCTTTCCATATATTTTCTATTTATCGAATATCCCTTAATATCTTTCTTAGATGAGTCGGAAGTCAAATTATTTTAATGCAGTTTTGTTCCAAAGATCGAGTGAATTCTAAAAACACCTTTATAATTGAAATGGGGCAATTTTTGACGAAGATATGGCCATTTATTTCAAGGTAGACCATATTCAATGCTTTCCATATATTTTCTATTTATCGAAGAATATCCCTTAATATCTTTCTTAGATGAGTCGGAAGTCAAATTATTTTAATGCAGTTTTGTTCCAAAGATCAAGCGAATTCTAAAAACACCTTTATAATTGAAATGGGGCAATTTTTGACGAAGATATGGCCATTTATTTCAAGGTAGACCCTATTTAATGCTTTCCATATATTTTCTATTTATCGAAGAATATCCCTTAATATTTTTCTTAGATGAGTCGGAAGTCAAATTATTTTAATGCAGTTTTGTTCCAAAGATCACGTGAATTCTAAAAACACCTTTATAATTGAAATGGGGCAATTTTTGACGAAGATATGGCTATTTATTCCAAGGTAGACCCTATTTAATGCTTTCCATATATTTTCTATTTATCGAAGAATATCCCTTAATATCTTTCTTAGATGAGTCGGAAGTCAAAATATTTTAATGCAGTTTTGTTCCAAAGATCAAGTGAATTCTAAAAACACCTTTATAATTGAAATGGGGCAATTTTTGACGAAGAAATGGCCATTTATTTCAAGGTAGACCCTATTTAATGCTTTCCATATATTTTCTATTTATCGAAGAATATCCCTTAATATCTTTCTTAGATGAGTCGGAAGTCAAATTATTTTAAGGCAGTTTTGTTCCAAAGATCGAGTGAATTCTAAAAACACCTTTATAATTGAAATGGGGCAATTTTTGACGAAGATATGGCCATTTATTTCAAGGTAGACCATATTTAATGCTTTCCATATATTTTCTATTTATCGAAGAATATCCCTTAATATCTTTCTTAGATGAGTCGGAAGTCAAATTATTTTAATGCAGTTTTGTTTCAAAGATTAAGCGAATTCTAAAAACACCTTTATAATTGAAGTGGGGCAATTTTTGACGAAGATATGGCCATTTATTTCAAGGTAGACACTATTTAATGCTTTCCATATATTTTCTATTTATCGAATATCCCTTAATATTTTTCTTAGATGAGTCGGAAGTCAAATTATTTTAATGCAGTTTTGTTCCAAAGATCAAGTGAATTCTAAAACACCTTTATAATTGAAATGGGGCAATTTTTGACGAAGATATGGCCATTTATTTCAAGGTAGACCCTATTTAATGCTTTCCATATATTTTCTATTTATCGAAGAATATCCCTTAATATCTTTTTTAGATGAGTCGGAAGTCAAATTATTTTAATGCAGTTCTGTTTCAAAGATTAAGCGAATCCTAAAAACACCTTTATAATTGAAGTGGAGCAATTTTTAACGAAGATATGGCCATTTATTTCAAGGTAGACCCTATTTAATGCTTTCCATATATTTTCTGTTTATCGAATATCCCTTAATATCTTTCTTAGATGAGTCGGAAGTCAAATTATTTTAATGCAGTTTTGTTGCAAAGATCAAGTGAATTCTAAAAACACCTTTATAATTGAAATGGGGCAATTTTTGACGAAGATATGGCCATTTATTTCAAGGTAGACCCTATTTAATGCTTTCCATATATTTTCTATTTATCGAAGAATATCCCTTAATATCTTTCTTAGATGAGTCGGAAGTCAAATTATTTTCATGCAGTTTTGTTCTAAAGATCAAGCGAATTCTAAAAACACCTTTATAATTGAAATGGGGCAATTTTTGACGAAGATATGGCCATTTATTTCAAGGTAGACCCTATTTAATGCTTTCCATATATTTTCTATTTATCGAAGAATATCCCTTAATATCTTTTTTAGATGAGTCGGAAGTCAAATTATTTTAATGCAGTTTTGTTTCAAAGATTAAGCGAATTCTAAAAACACCTTTATAATTGAAGTGGGGCAATTTTTGACGATGATATGGCCATTTATTTCAAGGTAGACCCTATTTAATACTTTCAATATATTTTCTATTTATCGAATATCCCTTAATATCTTTCTTAGATGAGTCGGAAGTCAAATTATTTTAATGCAGTTTTGTTCCAAAGATCGAGTGAATTCTAAAAACACCTTTATAATTGAAATGGGTCAATTTTTGACGAAGATATGGCCATTTATTTCAAGGTAGACCCTATTTAATGCTTTCCATATATTTTCTATTTATCGAAGAATATCCCTTAATATCTTTCTTAGATGAGTCGGAAGTCAAATTATTTTAATGCAGTTTTGTTGCAAAGATCAAGTGAATTCTAAAAACACCTTTATAATTGAAATGGGGCAATTTTTGACGAAGATATGGCCATTTATTTCAAGGTAGACCCTATTTAATGCTTTCCATATATTTTCTATTTATCGAAGAATATCCCTTAATATCTTTCTTAGATGAGTCGGAAGTCAAATTATTTTAATGCAGTTTTGTTCCAAAGATTGAGCGAATTCTAAAAACACCTTTATAATTGAAATGGGGCAATTTTTGACGAAGATATGGCCATTTATTTCAAGGTAGACCCTATTTAATGCTTTCCATATATTTTCTATTTATCGAAGAATATCCCTTAATATTTTTCTTAGATGAGTCGGAAGTCAAATTATTTTAATGCAGTTTTGTTCCAAAGATCAAGTGAATTCTAAAAACACCTTTATAATTGAAATGGGGCAATTTTTGACGAAGATATGGCCATTTATTTCAAGGTAGACCCTATTTAATGCTTTCCATATATTTTCTATTTATCGAAGAATATCCCTTAATATCTTTCTTAGATGAGTCGGAAGTCAAATTATTTTAATGCAGTTTTGTTTCAAAGATTAAGCGAATTCTAAAAACACCTTTATAATTGAAGTGGGGCAATTTTTAACGAAGATATGGCCATTTATTTCAAGGTAGACCCTATTTAATGCTTTCCATATATTTTCTATTTATCGAATATCCCTTAATATCTTTCTTAGATGAGTCGGAAGTCAAATTATTTTAATGCAGTTTTGTTCCAAAGATCGAGTGAATTCTAAAAACACCTTTATAATTGAAATGGGGCAATTTTTGACGAAGATATGGCCATTTATTTCAAGGTAGACCATATTCAATGCTTTCCATATATTTTCTATTTATCGAAGAATATCCCTTAATATCTTTCTTAGATGAGTCGGAAGTCAAATTATTTTAATGCAGTTTTGTTCCAAAGATCAAGCGAATTCTAAAAACACCTTTATAATTGAAATGGGGCAATTTTTGACGAAGATATGGCCATTTATTTCAAGGTAGACCCTATTTAATGCTTTCCATATATTTTCTATTTATCGAAGAATATCCCTTAATATTTTTCTTAGATGAGTCGGAAGTCAAATTATTTTAATGCAGTTTTGTTCCAAAGATCAAGTGAATTCTAAAAACACCTTTATTATTGAAATGGGGCAATTTTTGACGAAGATATGGCTATTTATTTCAAGGTAGACCCTATTTAATGCTTTCCATATATTTTCTATTAATCGAAGAATATCCCTTAATATCTTTCTTAGATGAGTCGGAAGTCAAAATATTTTAATGCAGTTTTGTTCCAAAGATCAAGTGAATTCTAAAAACACCTTTATAATTGAAATGGGGCAATTTTTGACGAAGATATGGCCATTTATTTCAAGGTAGACCCTATTTAATGCTTTCCATATATTTTCTATTTATCGAAGAATATCCCTTAATATCTTTCTTAGATGAGTCGGAAGTCAAATTATTTTAAGGCAGTTTTGTTCCAAAGATCGAGTGAATTCTAAAAACACCTTTATAATTGAAATGGGGCAATTTTTAACGAAGATATGGCCATTTATTTCAAGGTAGACCATATTTAATGCTTTCCATATATTTTCTATTTATCGAAGAATATCCCTTAATATCTTTCTTAGATGAGTCGGAAGTCAAATTATTTTAATGCAGTTTTGTTTCAAAGATTAAGCGAATTCTAAAAACACCTTTATAATTGAAGTGGGGCAATTTTTGACGAAGATATGGCCATTTATTTCAAAGTAGACCCTATTTAATGCTTTCCATATATTTTCTATTTATCGAAGAATATCCCTTAATATTTTTCTTAGATGAGTCGGAAGTCAAATTATTTTAATGTAGTTTTGTTCCAAAGATCAAGTGAATTCTAAAAACACCTTTATAATTGAAATGGGGCAAATTTTGACGAAGATACGGCCATTTATTTCAAGGTAGACCCTATTTAATGCTTCTCCACATATTTTCTATTTATCGAAGAATATCCCTTAATATGTTTTTTTAGATGAGTCGGAAGTCAAATTATTTTAACTGCAGTTTTGTTTTCAAAGATTAAGTGAATTCTAAAAACACCTTTATAATTGAAGTGGGGCAATTTTTGACGAAGATATGGCCATTTATTTCAAGGTAGACCCTATTTAATGCTTTCAATATATTTTCTATTTATCGAATATCCCTTAATATCTTTCTTAGATGAGTCGGAAGTCAAATTATTTTAATGCAGTTTTGTTCCAAAGATCGAGTGAATTCTAAAAACACCTTTATAATTGAAATGGGTCAATTTTTGACGAAGATATGGCCATTTATTTCAAGGTAGACCCTATTTAATGCTTTCCATATATTTTCTATTTATCGAAGAATATCCCTTAATATCTTTCTTAGATGAGTCGGAAGTCAAATTATTTTAATGCAGTTTTGTTGCAAAGATCAAGTGAATTCTAAAAACACCTTTATAATTGAAATGGGGCAATTTTTGACGAAGATATGGCCATTTATTTCAAGGTAGACCCTATTTAATGCTTTCCATATATTTTCTATTTATCGAAGAATATCCCTTAATATCTTTCTTAGATGAGTCGGAAGTCAAATTATTTTAATGCAGTTTTGTTCCAAAGATTGAGCGAATTCTAAAAACACCTTTATAATTGAAATGGGGCAATTTTTGACGAAGATATGGCCATTTATTTCAAGGTAGACCCTATTTAATGCTTTCCATATATTTTCTATTTATCGAAGAATATCCCTTAATATTTTTCTTAGATGAGTCGGAAGTCAAATTATTTTAATGCAGTTTTGTTCCAAAGATCAAGTGAATTCTAAAAACACCTTTATAATTGAAATGGGGCAATTTTTGACGAAGATATGGCCATTTATTTCAAGGTAGACCCTATTTAATGCTTTCCATATATTTTCTATTTATCGAAGAATATCCCTTAATATCTTTCTTAGATGAGTCGGAAGTCAAATTATTTTAATGCAGTTTTGTTTCAAAGATTAAGCGAATTCTAAAAACACCTTTATAATTGAAGTGGGGCAATTTTTAACGAAGATATGGCCATTTATTTCAAGGTAGACCCTATTTAATGCTTTCCATATATTTTCTATTTATCGAATATCCCTTAATATCTTTCTTAGATGAGTCGGAAGTCAAATTATTTTAATGCAGTTTTGTTCCAAAGATCGAGTGAATTCTAAAAACACCTTTATAATTGAAATGGGGCAATTTTTGACGAAGATATGGCCATTTATTTCAAGGTAGACCATATTCAATGCTTTCCATATATTTTCTATTTATCGAAGAATATCCCTTAATATCTTTCTTAGATGAGTCGGAAGTCAAATTATTTTAATGCAGTTTTGTTCCAAAGATCAAGCGAATTCTAAAAACACCTTTATAATTGAAATGGGGCAATTTTTGACGAAGATATGGCCATTTATTTCAAGGTAGACCCTATTTAATGCTTTCCATATATTTTCTATTTATCGAAGAATATCCCTTAATATCTTTCTTAGATGAGTCGGAAGTCAAATTATTTTAATGCAGTTTTGTTCCAAAGATCAAGTGAATTCTAAAAACACCTTTATAATTGAAATGGGGCCATTTTTGACGAAGATATGGCCATTTTTTTCAAGGTAGACTATGCAATGCTTTCCATATATTTTCTATTTATCGAAGAATATCCCTTAATATCTTTCTTAGATGAGTCGGATGGCCATTTATTTCAAGGTAGACCCTATTTAATGCTTTCCATATATTTTCTATTTATCGAAGAATATCCCTTAATATGTTTTTTAGATGAGTCGGAAGTCAAAATATTTTAATGCAGTTTTGTTCCAAAGATCAAGCGAATACTAAAAACATCTTTATAATTGAAATGGGGCAATTTTTGACGAAGAAATGGCCATTTATTTCAAGGTAGACCCTATTTAATGCTTTCCATATATTTTCTATTTATCGAAGAATATCCCTTAATATCTTTCTTAGATGAGTCGGAAGTCAAATTATTTTAAGGCAGTTTTGTTCCAAAGATCGAGTGAATTCTAAAAACACCTTTATAATTGAAATGGGGCAATTTTTGACGAAGATATGGCCATTTATTTCAAGGTAGACCATATTTAATGCTTTCCATATATTTTCTATTTATCGAAGAATATCCCTTAATATCTTTCTTAGATGAGTCGGAAGTCAAATTATTTTAATGCAGTTTTGTTTCAAAGATTAAGCGAATTCTAAAAACACCTTTATAATTGAAGTGGGGCAATTTTTGAAGAAGATATGGCCATTTATTTCAAAGTAGACCCTATTTAATGCTTTCCATATATTTTCTATTTATCGAAGAATATCCCTTAATATTTTTCTTAGATGAGTCGGAAGTCAAATTATTTTAATGCAGTTTTGTTCCAAAGATCAAGTGAATTCTAAAAACACCTTTATAATTGAAATGGGGCAATTTTTGACGAAGATATGGCCATTTATTTCAAGGTAGACCATATTTAATGCTTTCCATATATTTTCTATTTATCGAAGAATATCCCTTAATATCTTTCTTAGATGAGTCGGAAGTCAAATTATTTTAATGCAGTATTGTTCCAAAGATCGAGTGAATTCTAAAAACACCTTTATAATTGAAGTGGGGCAATTTTTGACGAAGATATGGCCATTTATTTCAAGGTAGACACTATTTAATGCTTTCCATATATTTTCTATTTATCGAATATCCCTTAATATTTTTCTTAGATGAGTCGGAAGTCAAATTATTTTAATGCAGTTTTGTTCCAAAGATCAAGTGAATTCTAAAACACCTTTATAATTGAAATGGGGCAATTTTTGACGAAGATATGGCCATTTATTTCAAGGTAGACCCTATTTAATGCTTTCCATATATTTTCTATTTATCGAAGAATATCCCTTAATATCTTTTTTAGATGAGTCGGAAGTCAAATTATTTTAATGCAGTTCTGTTTCAAAGATTAAGCGAATCCTAAAAACACCTTTATAATTGAAGTGGGGCAATTTTTAACGAAGATATGGCCATTTATTTCAAGGTAGACCCTATTTAATGCTTTCCATATATTTTCTGTTTATCGAATATCCCTTAATATCTTTCTTAGATGAGTCGGAAGTCAAATTATTTTAATGCAGTATTGTTCCAAAGATCGAGTGAATTCTAAAAACACCTTTATAATTGAAATGGGGCAATTTTTGACGAAGATATGGCCATTTATTTCAAGGTAGACCCTATTTAATGCTTTCCATATATTTTCTATTTATCGAAGAACATCCCTTAATATTTTTCTTAGATGAGTCGGAAGTCAAATTATTTTAATGCAGTTTTGTTCCAAAGATCAAGTGAATTCTAAAACACCTTTATAATTGAAATGGGGCAATTTTTGACGAAGATATGGCCATTTATTTCAAGGTAGACCCTATTTAATGCTTTCCATATATTTTCTATTTATCGAAGAATATCCCTTAATATCTTTCTTAGATGAGTCGGAAGTCAAATTATTTTAATGCAGTTTTGTTCCAAAGATCAAGTGAATTCTAAAAACACCTTTATAATTGAAATGGGGCCATTTTTGACGAAGATATGGCCATTTTTTTCAAGGTAGACTATGCAATGCTTTCCATATATTTTCTATTTATCGAAGAATATCCCTTAATATCTTTCTTAGATGAGTCGGATGGCCATTTATTTCAAGGTAGACCCTATTTAATGCTTTCCATATATTTTCTATTTATCGAAGAATATCCCTTAATATCTTTCTTAGATGAGTCGGAAGTCAAATTATTTTAATGCAGTTTTGTTTCAAAGATTAAGCGAATTCTAAAAACACCTTTATAATTGAAGTGGGGCAATTTTTAACGAAGATATGGCCATTTAATTCAAGGTAGACCCTATTTAATGCTTTCCATATATTTTCTATTTATCGAATATCCCTTAATATCTTTCTTAGATGAGTTGGAAGTCAAATTATTTTAATGCAGTTTTGTTCCAAAGATCGAGTGAATTCTAAAAACACCTTTATAATTGAAATGGGGCAATTTTTGACGAAGATATGGCCATTTATTTCAAGGTAGACCATATTCAATGCTTTCCATATATTTTCTATTTATCGAAGAATATCCCTTAATATCTTTCTTAGATGAGTCGGAAGTCAAATTATTTTAATGCAGTTTTGTTCCAAAGATCAAGCGAATTCTAAAAACACCTTTTTAATTGAAGTGGGGCAATTTTTGACGAAGATATGGCCATTTATTTCAAGGTAGACCCTATTTAATGCTTTCCATATATTTTCTATTTATCGAAGAATATCCCTTAATATTTTTCTTAGATGAGTCGGAAGTCAAATTATTTTAATGCAGTTTTGTTCCAAAGATCAAGTGAATTCTAAAAACACCTTTATAATTGAAATGGGGCAATTTTTGACGAAGATATGGCCATTTATTTCAAGGTAGACCCTATTTAATGCTTTCCATATATTTTCTATTTATCAAAGAATATCCCTTAATATCTTTCTTAGATGAGTCGGAAGTCAAAATATTTTAATGCAGTTTTGTTTCAAAGATCAAGTGAATTCTAAAAACACCTTTATAATTGAAATGGGGCAATTTTTGACGAAGATATGGCCATTTATTTCAAGGTAGACCCTATTTAATGCTTTCCATATATTTTCTATTTATCGAAGAATATCCCTTAATATATTTCTTAGATGAGTCGGAAGTCAAATTATTTTAATGCAGTTTTGTTCCAAAGATCGAGTGAATTCTAAAAACACCTTTATAATTGAAATGGGGCAATTTTTGACGAAGATATGGCCATTTATTTCAAGGTAGACCATATTTAATACTTTCCATATATTTTCTATTTATCGAAGAATATCCCTTAATATCTTTCTTAGATGAGTCGGAAGTCAAATTATTTTAATGCAGTTTTGTTTCAAAGATTAAGCGAATTCTAAAAACACCTTTATAATTGAAGTGGGGCAATTTTTGAAGAAGATATGGCCATTTATTTCAAAGTAGACCCTATTTAATGCTTTCCATATATTTTCTATTTATCGAAGAATATCCGTTAATATTTTTCTTAGATGAGTCGGAAGTCAAATTATTTTAATGCAGTTTTGTTCCAAAGATCAAGTGAATTCTAAAAACACCTTTATAATTGAAATGGGGCAATTTTTGACGAAGATATGGCCATTTATTTCAAGGTAGACCCTATTTAATGCTTTCCATATATTTTCTATTTATCGAAGAATATCCCTTAATATGTTTTTTAGATGAGTCGGAAGTCAAATTATTTTAATGCAGTTTTGTTTCAAAGATTAAGTGAATTCTAAAAACACCTTTATAATTGAAGTGGGGCAATTTTTAACGAAGATATGGCCATTTATTTCAAGGTAGACACTATTTAATGCTTTCCATATATTTTCTATTTATCGAATATCCCTTAATATTTTTCTTAGATGAGTCGGAAGTCAAATTATTTTAATGCAGTTTTGTTCCAAAGATCAAGTGAATTCTAAAACACCTTTATAATTGAAATAGGGCAATTTTTGACGAAGATATGGCCATTTATTTCAAGGTAGACCCTATTTAATGCTTTCCGTATATTTTCTATTTATCGAAAGAATATCCCTTAATATCTTTTTTAGATGAGTCGGAAGTCAAATTATTTTAATGCAGTTCTGTTTCAAAGATTAAGCGAATCCTAAAAACACCTTTATAATTGAAATGGGGCAATTTTTAACGAAGATATGGCCATTTATTTCAAGGTAGACCCTATTTAATGCTTTCCATATATTTTCTATTTATCGAATATCCCTTAATATCTTTTTTAGATGAGTCGGAAGTCAAATTATTTTAATGCAGTTTTGTTCCAAAGATCGAGTGAATTCTAAAAACACCTTTATAATTGAAATGGGGCAATTTTCGACGAAGATATGGCCATTTATTTCAAGGTAGACCCTATTTAATGCTTTCCATATATTTTCTATTTATCGAAGAACATCCCTTAATATTTTTCTTAGATGAGTCGGAAGTCAAATTATTTTAATGCAGTTTTGTTCCAAAGATCAAGTGAATTCTAAAACACCTTTATAATTGAAATGGGGCAATTTTTGACGAAGATATGGCCATTTATTTCAAGGTAGACCCTATTTAATGCTTTCCATATATTTTCTATTTATCGAAGAATATCCCTTAATATGTTTTTTAGATGAGTCGGAAGTCAAATTATTTTAATGCAGTTTTGTTTCAAAGATTAAGTGAATTCTAAAAACACCTTTATAATTGAAGTGGGGCAATTTTTAACGAAGATATGGCCATTTATTTCAAGGTAGACACTATTTAATGCTTTCCATATATTTTCTATTTATCGAATATCCCTTAATATTTTTCTTAGATGAGTCGGAAGTCAAATTATTTTAATGCAGTTTTGTTCCAAAGATCAAGTGAATTCTAAAACACCTTTATAATTGAAATGGGGCAATTTTTGACGAAGATATGGCCATTTATTTCAAGGTAGACCCTATTTAATGCTTTCCATATATTTTCTATTTATCGAAGAATATCCCTTAATATCTTTTTTAGATGAGTCGGAAGTCAAATTATTTTAATGCAGTTCTGTTTCAAAGATTAAGCGAATCCTAAAAACACCTTTATAATTGAAGTGGGGCAATTTTTAACGAAGATATGGCCATTTATTTCAAGGTAGAGCCTATTTAATGCTTTCCATATATTTTCTATTTATCGAATATCCCTTAATATCTTTCTTAGATGAGTCGGAAGTCAAATTATTTTAATGCAGTTTTGTTCCAAAGATCGAGTGAATTCTAAAAACACCTTTATAATTGAAATGGGGCAATTTTCGACGAAGATATGGCCATTTATTTCAAGGTAGACCCTATTTAATGCTTTCCATATATTTTCTATTTATCGAAGAACATCCCTTAATATTTTTCTTAGATGAGTCGGAAGTCAAATTATTTTAATGCAGTTTTGTTCCAAAGATCAAGTGAATTCTAAAACACCTTTCTAATTGAAATGGGGCAATTTTTGACGAAGATATGGCCATTTATTTCAAGGTAGACCCTATTTAATGCTTTCCATATATTTTCTATTTATCGAAGAATATCCCTTAATATCTTTCTTAGATGAGTCGGAAGTCAAATTATTTTAATGCAGTTTTGTTCCAAAGATCAAGTGAATTCTAAAATCACCTTTATAATTGAAATGGGGCCATTTTTGACGAAGATATGGCCATTTTTTTCAAGGTAGACCCTATGCAATGCTTTCCATATATTTTCTATTTATCGAAGAATATCCCATAATATCTTTCTTAGATGAGTCGGAAGTCAAATTATTTTAATGCAGTTTTGTTCTAAAGATCAAGCGAATTCTAAAAACATCTTTATAATTGAAGTGGGGCAATTTTTGACGAAGATATGGCCATTTATTTCAAGGTAGAGCCTATTTAATGCTTTCCATATATTTTCTATTTATCGAAGAATATCCCCTAATATCTTTCTTAGATGAGTCGGAAGTCAAATTATTTTAATGCAGTTTTGTTCCAAAGATCAAGTGAATTCTAAAAACATCTTTATAAATGAAATGGGGCAATTTTAGACGAAGATATGGCCATTTATTTCAAGGTAGACCCTATTTAATGCTTTCCATATATTTTCTATTTATCGAAGAATATCCCTTAATATCTTTCTTAGATGAGTCGGAAGTCAAATTATTTTCATGCAGTTTTGTTCTAAAGATCAAGCGAATTCTAAAAACACCTTTATAATTGAAATGGGGCAATTTTTGACGAAGATATGGCCATTTATTTCAAGGTAGACCCTATTTAATGCTTTCCATATATTTTCTATTTATCGAAGAATATCCCTTAATATCTTTCTTAGATGAGTCGGAAGTCAAATTATTTTAATGCAGTTTTGTTCCAAAGATTGAGCGAATTCTAAAAACACCTTTTTAATTGAAATGGGGTAATTTTTGACGAAGATATGGCCATTTATTTCAAGGTAGAGCCTATTTAATGCTTGGCATATATTTTCTATTTATCGAAGAATATCCCTTAATATCTTTCTTAGATGAGTCGGAAGTCAAATTATTTTCATGCAATTTTGTTCTAAAGATCAAGCGAATTCTAAAACCACCTTTATAATTGAAATGGGGCAATTTTTGACGAAGATATGGCCATTTATTTCAAGGTAGACCCTATTTAATGCTTTCCATATATTTTCTATTTATCGAAGAATATCCCTTAATATCTTTTTTAGATGAGTCGGAAGTCAAATTATTTTAATGCAGTTTTGTTTCAAAGATTAAGCGAATTCTAAAAACACCTTTATAATTGAAGTGGGGCAATTTTTGACGATGATATGGCCATTTATTTCAAGGTAGACCCTATTTAATGCTTTCAATATATTTTCTATTTATCGAATATCCCTTAATATCTTTCTTAGATGAGTCGGAAGTCAAATTATTTTAATGCAGTTTTGTTCCAAAGATCGAGTGAATTCTAAAAACACCTTTATAATTGAAATGGGACAATTTTTGACGAAGATATGGCCATTTATTTCAAGGTAGACCCTATTTAATGCTTTCCATATATTTTCTATTTATCGAAGAATATCCCTTAATATCTTTCTTAGATGAGTCGGAAGTCAAATTATTTTAATGCAGTTTTGTTGCAAAGATCAAGTGAATTCTAAAAACACCTTTGTAATTGAAATGGGGCAATTTTTGACGAAGATATGGCCATTTATTTCAAGGTAGACCCTATTTAATGCTTTCCATATATTTTCTATTTATCGAAGAATATCCCTTAATATCTTTCTTAGATGAGTCGGAAGTCAAATTATTTTAATGCAGTTTTGTTCCAAAGATTAAGCGAATTCTAAAAACACCTTTATAATTGAAATGGGGCAATTTTTGACGAAGATATGGCCATTTATTTCAAGGTAGACCCTATTTAATGCTTTCCATATATTTTCTATTTATCGAAGAATATCCCTTAATATTTTTCTTAGATGAGTCGAAAGTCAAATTATTTTAATGCAGTTTTGTTCCGAAGATTGAGTGAATTCTAAAAACACCTTTATAATTGAAATGGGGTAGTTTTTGACGAAGATATGGCTATTTATTTCAAGGTAGACCCTATTTAATGCTTTCCATATATTTTCTATTTATCGAAGAATATCCCTTAATATCTTTTTTAGATGAGTCGGAAGTCAAATTATTTTAATGCAGTTTTGTTTCAAAGATTAAGCGAATTCTAAAAACACCTTTATAATTGAAGTGGGGCAATTTTTGACGATGATATGGCCATTTATTTCAAGGTAGACCCTATTTAATGCTTTCAATATATTTTCTATTTATCGAATATCCCTTAATATCTTTCTTAGATGAGTCGGAAGTCAAATTATTTTAATGCAGTTTTGTTCCAAAGATCGAGTGAATTCTAAAAACACCTTTATAATTGAAATGGGGCAATTTTTGACGAAGAAATGGCCATTTATTTCAAGGTAGAGCCTATTTAATGCTTTCCATATATTTTCTATTTATCGAAGAATATCCCTTAATATCTTTCTTAGATGAGTCGGAAGTCAAATTATTTTAAGGCAGTTTTGTTCCAAAGATCGAGTGAATTCTAAAAACACCTTTATAATTGAAATGGGGCAATTTTTGACGAAGATATGGCCATTTATTTCAAGGTAGACCATATTTAATACTTTCCATATATTTTCTATTTATCGAAGAATATCCCTTAATATCTTTCTTAGATGAGTCGGAAGTCAAATTATTTTAATGCAGTTTTGTTTCAAAGATTAAGCGAATTCTAAAAACACCTGTATAATTGAAGTGGGGCAATTTTTGAAGAAGATATGGCCATTTATTTCAAAGTAGACCCTATTTAATGCTTTCCATATATTTTCTATTTATCGAAGAATATCCGTTAATATTTTTCTTAGATGAGTCGGAAGTCAAATTATTTTAATGCGGTTTTGTTCCAAAGATCAAGTGAATTCTAAAAACACCTTTATAATTGAAATGGGGCAATTTTTGACGAAGATATGGCCATTTATTTCAAGGTAGACCCTATTTAATGCTTTCCATATATTTTCTATTTATCGAAGAATATCCCTTAATATCTTTCTTAGATGAGTCGGAAGTCAAATTATTTTAAGGCAGTTTTGTTCTAAAGATCGAGTGAATTCTAAAACACCTTTATAATTGAAATGGGGCAATTTTTGACGAAGATATGGCCATTTATTTCAAGGTAGACCCTATTTAATACTTTCCATATATTTTCTATTTATCAAAGAATATCCCCTAATATCTTTCTTAGATGAGTCGAAAGTCAAAATATTTTAATGCAGTTTTGTTCCAAAGATCAAGTGAATTCTAAAAACACCTTTATAAATGAAATGGGGCAATTTTAGACGAAGATATGGCCATTTATTTCAAGGTAGACCCTATTTAATGCTTTCCATATATTTTCTATTTATCGAATATCCCTTAATATCTTTCTTAGATGAGTCGGAAGTCAAATTATTTTCATGCAGTTTTGTTCTAAAGATCAAGCGAATTCTAAAAACACCTTTATAATTGAAATGGGGCAATTTTTGACGAAGATATGGCCATTTATTTCAAGGTAGACCCTATTTAATGCTTTCCATATATTTTCTATTTATCGAAGAATATCCCTTAATATCTTTCTTAGATGAGTCGGAAGTCAAATTATTTTAATGCAGTTTTGTTCCAAAGATCGAGCGAATTCTAAAAACACCTTTTTAATTGAAATGGGGTAATTTTTGACGAAGATATGGCCATTTATTTCAAGGTAGACCATATTTAATGCTTTCCACATATTTTCTATTTATCGAAGAATATCCATTAATATCTTTCTTAGATGAGTCGGAAGTCAAATTATTTTCATGCAGTTTTGTTCTAAAGATCAAGCGAATTCTAAAAACACCTTTATAATTGAAATGGGGCAATTTTTGACGAAGATATGGCCATTTATTTCAAGGTAGACCCTATTTAATGCTTTCCATATATTTTCTATTTATAGAAGAATATCCCTTAATATCTTTTTTAGATGAGTCGGAAGTCAAATTATTTTAATGCAGTTTTGTTTCAAAGATTAAGCGAATTCTAAAAACACCTTTATAATTGAAGTGGGGCAATTTTTGACGATGATATGGCCATTTATTTC
The DNA here is from genome assembly GCF_018153295.1 of Drosophila grimshawi. Taxonomy (NCBI): domain Eukaryota; kingdom Metazoa; phylum Arthropoda; class Insecta; order Diptera; family Drosophilidae; genus Drosophila; species Drosophila grimshawi. The sequence goes on along the minus strand of NW_025063820.1, from coordinate 16,341 downwards.
AAGGTAGACCCTATTTAATGCTTTCAATATATTTTCTATTTATCGAATATCCCTTAATATCTTTCTTAGATGAGTCGGAAGTCAAATTATTTTAATGCAGTTTTGTTCCAAAGATCGAGTGAATTCTAAAAACACCTTTATAATTGAAATGGGACAATTTTTGACGAAGATATGGCTATTTATTTCAAGGTAGACCCTATTTAATGCTTTCCATATATTTTCTATTTATCGAAGAATATCCCCTAATATCTTTCTTAGATGAGTCGGAAGTCAAATTATTTTAATGCAGTTTTGTTGCAAAGATCAAGTGAATTCTAAAAACACCTTTATAATTGAAATGGGGCAATTTTTGACGAAGATATGGCCATTTATTTCAAGGTAGACCCTATTTAATGCTTTCCATATATTTTCTATTTATCGAAGAATATCCCTTAATATCTTTCTTAGATGAGTCGGAAGTCAAATTATTTTAATGCAGTTTTGTTCCAAAGATTGAGCGAATTCTAAAAACACCTTTATAATTGAAATGGGGCAATTTTTGACGAAGATATGGCCATTTATTTCAAGGTAGACCCTATTTAATGCTTTCCATATATTTTCTATTTATCGAAGAATATCCCTTAATATTTTTCTTAGATGAGTCGAAAGTCAAATTATTTTAATGCAGTTTTGTTTCGAAGATTGAGTGAATTCTAAAAACACCTTTATAATTGAAATGGGGTAGTTTTTGACGAAGATATGGCTATTTATTTCAAGGTAGACCCTATTTAATGCTTTCCATATATTTTCTATTTATCGAAGAATATCCCTTAATATCTTTTTTAGATGAGTCGGAAGTCAAATTATTTTAATGCAGTTTTGTTTCAAAGATTAAGCGAATTCTAAAAACACCTTTATAATTGAAGTGGGGCAATTTTTGACGATGATATGGCCATTTATTTCAAGGTAGACCCTATTTAATGCTTTCAATATATTTTCTATTTATCGAATATCCCTTAATATCTTTCTTAGATGAGTCGGAAGTCAAATTATTTTAATGCAGTTTTGTTCCAAAGATCAAGTGAATTCTAAAAACACCTTTATAATTGAAATGGGGCAATTTTTGACGAAGATATGGCCATTTATTTCAAGGTAGACCCTATTTAATGCTTTCCATATATTTTCTATTTATCGAAGAATATCCCTTAATATCTTTCTTAGATGAGTCGGAAGTCAAATTATTTTAATGCAGTTTTGTTGCAAAGATCAAGTGAATTCTAAAAACACCTTTATAATTGAAATGGGGCAATTTTTGACGAAGATATGGCCATTTATTTCAAGGTAGACCCTATTTAATGCTTTCCATATATTTTCTATTTATCGAAGAATATCCCTTAATATCTTTCTTAGATGAGTCGGAAGTCAAATTATTTTAATGCAGTTTTGTTTCAAAGATTGAGCGAATTCTAAAAACACCTTTATAATTGAAATGGGGCAATTTTTGACGAAGATATGGCCATTTATTTCAAGGTAGACCCTATTTAATGCTTTCCATATATTTTCTATTTATCGAAGAATATCCCTTAATATTTTTCTTAGATGAGTCGGAAGTCAAATTATTTTAATGCAGTTTTGTTCCAAAGATCAAGTGAATTCTAAAAACACCTTTATAATTGAAATGGGGCAATTTTTGACGAAGATATGGCCATTTATTTCAAGGTAGACCCTATTTAATGCTTTCCATATATTTTCTATTTATCGAAGAATATCCCTTAATATCTTTCTTAGATGAGTCGGAAGTCAAATTATTTTAATGCAGTTTTGTTTCAAAGATTAAGCGAATTCTAAAAACACCTTTATAATTGAAGTGGGGCAATTTTTAACGAAGATATGGCCATTTATTTCAAGGTAGACCCTATTTAATGCTTTCCATATATTTTCTATTTATCGAATATCCCTTAATATCTTTCTTAGATGAGTCGGAAGTCAAATTATTTTAATGCAGTTTTGTTCCAAAGATCGAGTGAATTCTAAAAACACCTTTATAATTGAAATGGGGCAATTTTTGACGAAGATATGGCCATTTATTTCAAGGTAGACCATATTCAATGCTTTCCATATATTTTCTATTTATCGAAGAATATCCCTTAATATCTTTCTTAGATGAGTCGGAAGTCAAATTATTTTAATGCAGTTTTGTTCCAAAGATTGAGCAAATTCTAAAAACACCTTTATAATTGAAATGGGGCAATTTTTGACGAAGATATGGCCATTTATTTCAAGGTAGACCCTATTTAATGCTTTCCATATATTTTCTATTTATCGAAGAATATCCCTTAATATTTTTCTTAGATGAGTCGAAAGTCAAATTATTTTAATGCAGTTTTGTTCCAAAGATCAAGTGAATTCTAAAAACACCTTTATAATTGAAATGGGGCAATTTTTGACGAAGATATGGCTATTTATTTCAAGGTAGACCCTATTTAATGCTTTCCATATATTTTCTATTTATCAAAGAATATCCCTTAATATCTTTCTTAGATGAGTCGGAAGTCAAATTATTTTAATGCAGTTTTGTTCCAAAGATCAAGTGAATTCTTAAAACACCTTTATAATTGAAATGGGGCAATTTTTGACGAAGAAATGGCCATTTATTTCAAGGTAGACCCTATTTAATGCTTTCCATATATTTTCTATTTATCGAAGAATATCCCTTAATATCTTTCTTAGATGAGTCGGAAGTCAAATTATTTTAAGGCAGTTTTGTTCCAAAGATCGAGTGAACTCTAAAAACACCTTTATAATTGAAATGGGGCAATTTTTGACGAAGATATGGCCATTTATTTCAAGGTAGACCCTATTTAATGCTTTCCATATATTTTCTATTTATCGAAGAATATCCCTTAATATCTTTCTTAGATGAGTCGGAAGTCAAAATATTTTAATGCAGTTTTGTTCCAAAGATCAAGTGAATTCTTAAAACACCTTTATAATTGAAATTGGGCAATTCTTGACGAAGATATGGCCCTTTATTTCAAGGTGAACACTTTTTAATGCTTTCCATATATTTTCTATTTATCGAAGAATATCCCTTAATATATTTCTTAGATGAGTCGGAAGTCAAATTATTTTAATGCAGTTTTGTTCCAAAGATCAAGTGAATTCTAAAAACACCTTTATAATTGAAATGGGGCAATTTTTGAAGAAGATATGGCCATTTATTTCAAAGTAGACCCTATTTAATGCTTTCCATATATTTTCTATTTATCGAAGAATATCCCTTAATATTTTTCTTAGATGAGTCGGAAGTCAAATTATTTTAATGCAGTTTTGTTCCAAAGATCAAGTGAATTCTAAAAACACCTTTATAATTGAAATGGGGCAATTTTTGACGAAGATATGGCCATTTATTTCAAGGTAGACCCTATTTAATGCTTTCCATATATTTTCTATTTATCGAAGAATATCCCTTAATATGTTTTTTAGATGAGTCGGAAGTCAAATTATTTTAATGCAGTTTTGTTTCAAAGATTAAGTGAATTCTAAAAACACCTTTATAATTGAAGTGGGGCAATTTTTAACGAAGATATGGCCATTTATTTCAAGGTAGACACTATTTAATGCTTTCCATATATTTTCTATTTATCGAATATCCCTTAATATTTTTCTTAGATGAGTCGGAAGTCAAATTATTTTAATGCAGTTTTGTTCCAAAGATCAAGTGAATTCTAAAACACCTTTATAATTGAAATGGGGCAATTTTTGACGAAGATATGGCCATTTATTTCAAGGTAGACCCTATTTAATGCTTTCCATATATTTTCTATTTATCGAAGAATATCCCTTAATATCTTTTTTAGATGAGTCGGAAGTCAAATTATTTTAATGCAGTTCTGTTTCAAAGATTAAGCGAATCCTAAAAACACCTTTATAATTGAAGTGGGGCAATTTTTAACGAAGATATGGCCATTTATTTCAAGGTAGACCCTATTTAATGCTTTCCATATATTTTCTATTTATCGAATATCCCTTAATATCTTTCTTAGATGAGTCGGAAGTCAAATTATTTTAATGCAGTTTTGTTTCAAAGATCGAGTGAATTCTAAAAACACCTTTATAATTGAAATGGGGCAATTTTTGACGAAGATATGGCCATTTATTTCAAGGTAGACCCTATTTAATGCTTTCCATATATTTTCTATTTATCGAAGAACATCCCTTAATATTTTTCTTAGATGAGTCGGAAGTCAAATTATTTTAATGCAGTTTTGTTCCAAAGATCAAGTGAATTCTAAAACACCTTTATAATTGAAATGGGGCAATTTTTGACGAAGATATGGCCATTTATTTCAAGGTAGACCCTATTTAATGCTTTCCATATATTTTCTATTTATCGAAGAATATCCCTTAATATCTTTCTTAGATGAGTCGGAAGTCAAATTATTTTAATGCAGTTTTGTTCCAAAGATCAAGTGAATTCTAAAAACACCTTTATAATTGAAATGGGGCCATTTTTGACGAAGATATGGCCATTTTTTTCAAGGTAGACCCTATGCAATGCTTTCCATATATTTTCTATTTATCGAAGAATATCCCTTAATATCTTTCTTAGATGAGTCGGAAGTCAAATTATTTTAATGCAGTTTTGTTCTAAAGATCAAGCGAATTCTAAAAACATCTTTATAATTGAAATGGGGCAATTTTTGACGAAGATATGGCCATTTATTTCAAGGTAGAGCCTATTTAATGCTTTCCATATATTTTCTATTTATCGAAGAATATCCCTTAATATCTTTCTTAGATGAGTCGGAAGTCAAATTATTTTAATGCAGTTTTGTTCCAAAGATCAAGTGAATTCTAAAAACATCTTTATAAATGAAATGGGGCAATTTTAGACGAAGATATGGCCATTTATTTCAAGGTAGACCCTATTTAATGCTTTCCATATATTTTCTATTTATCGAAGAATATCCCTTAATATCTTTCTTAGATGAGTCGGAAGTCAAATTATTTTCATGCAGTTTTGTTCTAAAGATCAAGCGAATTCTAAAAACACCTTTATAATTGAAATGGGGCAATTTTTGACGAAGATATGGCCATTTATTTCAAGGTAGACCCTATTTAATGCTTTCCATATATTTTCTATTTATCGAAGAATATCCCTTAATATCTTTCTTAGATGAGTCGAAAGTCAAATTATTTTAATGCAGTTTTGTTCCAAAGATTAAGCGAATTCTAAAAACACCTTTATAATTGAAATGGGGTAATTTTTGACGAAGATATGGCTATTTATTTCAAGGTAGACCCTATTTAATGCTTTCCATATATTTTCTATTTATCGAAGAATATCCCTTAATATCTTTTTTAGATGAGTCGGAAGTCAAATTATTTTAATGCAGTTTTGTTTCAAAGATTAAGCGAATTCTAAAAACACCTTTATAATTGAAGTGGGGCAATTTTTGACGATGATATGGCCATTTATTTCAAGGTAGACCCTATTTAATGCTTTCAATATATTTTCTATTTATCGAATATCCCTTAATATCTTTCTTAGATGAGGCGGAAGTCAAATTATTTTAATGCAGTTTTGTTCCAAAGATCGAGTGAATTCTAAAAACACCTTTATAATTGAAATGGGTCAATTTTTGACGAAGATATGGCCATTTATTTCAAGGTAGACCCTATTTAATGCTTTCCATATATTTTCTATTTATCGAAGAATATCCCTTAATATCTTTCTTAGATGAGTCGGAAGTCAAATTATTTTAATGCAGTTTTGTTGCAAGGATCAAGTGAATTCTAAAAACACCTTTATAATTGAAGTGGGGCAATTTTTGACGAAGATATGGCCATTTATTTCAAGGTAGACCCTATTTAATGCTTTCCATATATTTTCTATTTATCGAAGAATATCCCTTAATATCTTTCTTAGATGAGTCGGAAGTCAAATTATTTTAATGCAGTTTTGTTCCAAGGATTGAGTGAATTCTAAAAACACCTTTATAATTGAAATGGGGCAATTTTTGACGAAGATATGGCCATTTATTTCAAGGTAGACCCTATTTAATGCTTTCCATATATTTTCTATTTATCGAAGAATATCCCTTAATATTTTTCTTAGATGAGTCGGAAGTCAAATTATTTTAATGCAGTTTTGTTCCAAAGATCAAGTGAATTCTAAAAACACCTTTATAATTGAAATGGGGCAATTTTTGACGAAGATATGGCCATTTATTTCAAGGTAGACCCTATTTAATGCTTTCCATATATTTTCTATTTATCGAAGAATATCCCTTAATATCTTTCTTAGATGAGTCGGAAGTCAAATTATTTTAATGCAGTTTTGTTTCAAAGAACAAGCGAATTCTAAAAACACGCTTATAATTGAAATGGGGCAATTTTTGACGAAGATATGGCCATTTATTTCAAGGTAGACCCTATTTAATGCTTTCCATATATTTTCTATTTATCGAAGAATATCCCTTAATATCTTTTTTAGATGAGTCGGAAGTCAAATTATTTTAATGCAGTTTTGTTTCAAAGATTAAGCGAATTCTAAAAACACCTTTATAATTGAAGTGGGGCAATTTCTTGACGATGATATGGCCATTTATTTCAAGGTAGACCCTATTTAATGCTTTCAATATATTTTCTATTTATCGAATATCCCTTAATATCTTTCTTAGATGAGTCGGAAGTCAAATTATTTTAATGCAGTTTTGTTCCAAAGATCAAGTGAATTCTAAAAACACCTTTATAATTGAAATGGGACAATTTTTGACGAAGATATGGCCATTTATTTCAAGGTAGACCCTATTTAATGCTTTCCATATATTTTCTATTTATCGAAGAATATCCCTTAATATCTTTCTTAGATGAGTCGGAAGTCAAATTATTTTAATGCAGTTTTGTTTCAAAGATTAAGCGAATTCTAAAAACACCTTTATAATTGAAGTGGGGCAATTTTTGACGATGATATGGCCATTTATTTCAAGGTAGACCCTATTTAATGCTTTCAATATATTTTCTATTTATCGAATATCCCTTAATATCTTTCTTAGATGAGTCGGAAGTCAAATTATTTTAATGCAGTTTTGTTCCAAAGATTGAGTGAATTCTAAAAACACCTTTATAATTGAAATGGGTCAATTTTTGACGAAGATATGGCCATTTATTTCAAGGTAGACCCTATTTAATGCTTTCCATATATTTTCTATTTATCGAAGAATATCCCTTAATATCTTTCTTAGATGAGTCGGAAGTCAAATTATTTTAATGCAGTTTTGTTGCAAAGATCAAGTGAATTCTAAAAACACCTTTATAATTGAAATGGGGCAATTTTTGACGAAGATATGGCAATTTATTTCAAGGTAGACCCTATTTAATGCTTTCCATATATTTTCTATTTATCGAAGAATATCCCTTAATATCTTTCTTAGATGAGTCGGAAGTCAAATTATTTTAATGCAGTTTTATTCCAAGGATTGAGCGAATTCTAAAAACACGTTTATAATTGAAATGGGGCAATTTTTGACGAAGATATGGCCATTTATTTCAAGGTAGACCCTATTTAATGCTTTCCATATATTTTCTATTTATCGAAGAATATCCCTTAATATTTTTCTTAGATGAGTCGGAAGTCAAATTATTTTAATGCAGTTTTGTTCCAAAGATCAAGTGAATTCTAAAAACACCTTTATAATTGAAATGGGGCAATTTTTGACGAAGATATGGCCATTTATTTCAAGGTAGACCCTATTTAATGCTTTCCATATATTTTCTATTTATCGAAGAATATCCCTTAATATCTTTCTTAGATGAGTCGGAAGTCAAATTATTTTAATGCAGTTTTGTTTCAAAGATTAAGCGAATTCTAAAAACACCTTTATAATTGAAGTGGGGCAATTTTTAACGAAGATATGGCCATTTATTTCAAGGTAGACCCTATTTAATGCTTTCCATATATTTTCTATTTATCGAATATCCCTTAATATCTTTCTTAGATGAGTCGGAAGTCAAATTATTTTAATGCAGTTTGTTTCCAAAGATCGAGTGAATTCTAAAAACACCTTTATAATTGAAATGGGGCAATTTTTGACGAAGATATGGCCATTTATTTCAAGGTAGACCCTATTTAATGCTTTCCATATATTTTCTATTTATCGAAGAATATCCCTTAATATCTTTCTTAGATGAGTCGGAAGTCAAATTATTTTAATGCAGTTTTGTTCCAAAGATCAAGTGAATTCTAAAAACACCTTTATAATTGAAATGGGGCAATTTTTGACGAAGATATGGCCATTTATTTCAAGGTAGACCCTATTTAATGCTTTCCATATATTTTCTATTTATCGAAGAATATCCCTTAATATCTTTCTTAGATGAGTCGGAAGTCAAATTATTTTAATGCAGTTTTGTTTCAAAGATTAAGCGAATTCTAAAAACACCTTTATAATTGAAGTGGGGCAATTTTTAACGAAGATATGGCCATTTATTTCAAGGTAGACCCTATTTAATGCTTTCCATATATTTCTATTTATCGAATATCCCTTAATATCTTTCTTAGATGAGTCGGAAGTCAAATTATTTTAATGCAGTTTGTTTCCAAAGATCGAGTGAATTCTAAAAACACCTTTATAATTGAAATGGGGCAATTTTTGACGAAGATATGGCCATTTATTTCAAGGTAGACCCTATTTAATGCTTTCCATATATTTTCTATTTATCGAAGAATATCCCTTAATATCTTTCTTAGATGAGTCGGAAGTCAAATTATTTTAATGCAGTTTTATTCCAAGGATTAAGCGAATTCTAAAAACACGTTTATAATTGAAATGGGGCAATTTTTGACGAAGATATGGCCATTTATTTCAAGGTAGACCCTATTTAATGCTTTCCATATATTTTCTATTTATCGAAGAATATCCCTTAATATTTTTCTTAGATGAGTCGGAAGTCAAATTATTTTAATGCAGTTTTGTTCCAAAGATCAAGTGAATTCTAAAAACACCTTTATAATTGAAATGGGGCAATTTTTGACGAAGATATGGCCATTTATTTCAAGGTAGACCCTATTTAATGCTTTCCATATATTTTCTATTTATCGAAGAATATCCCTTAATATCTTTCTTAGATGAGTCGGAAGTCAAATTATTTTAATGCAGTTTTCTTCCAAAGATCGAGTGAATTCTAAAAACACCTTTATGATTGAAATAGGGCAATTTTTGACGAAGATATGGCCATTTATTTCAAGGTAGACCCTATTTAATGCTTTCCATATATTTTCTATTTATCGAAGAATATCCCTTAATATCTTTCTTAGATGAGTCGGAAGTCAAATTATTTTAATGCAGTTTGTTTTCAAAGATCAAGTGAATTCTAAAAACACCTTTATAATTGAAATGGGGCAATTTTTGACGAAGATATGGCCATTTATTTCAAGGTAGACCCTATTTAATGCTTTCCATATATTTTCTATTTATCGAAGAATATCCCTTAATATCTTTTTTAGATGAGTCGGAAGTCAAATTATTTTAATGCAGTTTTGTTCCAAAGATTAAGCGAATTCTAAAAACACCTTTATAATTGAAGTGGGGCAATTTTTGACGAAGATATGGCCATTTATTTCAAGGTAGACCCTATTTAATGCTTTCAATATATTTTCTATTTATCGAATATCCCTTAATATCTTTCTTAGATGAGTCGGAAGTCAAATTATTTTAATGCAGTTTTGTTTCAAAGATCGAGCGAATTCTAAAAACACCTTTATAATTGAAATGGGGCAATTTTTGACGAAGATATGGCCATTTATTTCAAGGTAGACCCTATTTAATGCTTTCCATATATTTTCTATTTATCGAAGAATATCCCTTAATATCTTTCTTAGATGAGTCGAAAGTCAAATTATTTTAATGCAGTTTTGTTCCAAAGATCAAGTGAATTCTAAAAACACCTTTATAATTGAAATGGGGCAATTTTTGACGAAGATATGGCCATTTATTTCAAGGTAGACCCTATTTAATGCTTTCCATATATTTTCTATTTATCGAAGAATATCCCTTAATATCTTTTTTAGATGATTCGGAAGTCAAATTATTTTAATGCAGTTCTGTTTCAAAGATTAAGCGAATCCTAAAAACACCCTTATAATTGAAGTGAGGCAATTTTTAACGAAGATATGGCCATTTATTTCAAGGTAGACCCTATTTAATGCTTTCCATATATTTTCTATTTATCGAATATCCCTTAATATCTTTCTTAGATGAGTCGGAAGTCAAATTATTTTAATGCAGTTTTGTTCCAAAGATCGAGTGAATTCTAAAAACACCTTTATAATTGAAATGGGTCAATTTTTGACGAAGATATGGCCATTTATTTCAAGGTAGACCCTATTTAATGCTTTCCATATATTTTCTATTTATCGAAGAATATCCCTTAATATCTTTCTTAGATGAGTCGGAAGTCAAATTATTGTAATGCAGTTTTGTTCCAAAGATCAAGTGAATTCTAAAAACACCTTTATAATTGAAATGGGGCAATTTTTGACGAAGATATGGCCATTTATTTCAAGGTAGACCCTATTTAATGCTTTCCATATATTTTCTATTTATCGAAGAATATCCCTTAATATCTTTCTTAGATGAGTCGGAAGTCAAATTATTTTAATGCAGTTTTGTTTCAAAGATTAAGCGAATTCTAAAAACACCTTTATAATTGAAGTGGGGCAATTTTTAACGAAGATATGGCCATTTATTTCAAGGTAGACCCTATTTAATGCTTTCCATATATTTTCTATTTATCGAATATCCCTTAATATCTTTCTTAGATGAGTCGGAAGTCAAATTATTTTAATGCAGTTTGTTTCCAAAGATCGAGTGAATTCTAAAAACACCTTTATAATTGAAATGGGGCAATTTTTGACGAAGATATGGCCATTTATTTCAAGGTAGACCCTATTTAATGCTTTCCATATATTTTCTATTTATCGAAGAATATCCCTTAATATGTTTTTTAGATGAGTCGGAAGTCAAATTATTTTAATGCAGTTTTGTTCCAAAGATTAAGCGAATTCTAAAAACACCTTTATAATTGAAGTGGGGCAATTTTTGACGAAGATATGGCCATTTATTTCAAGGTAGACCCTATTTAATGCTTTCCATATATTTTCTATTTATCGAAGAATATCCCTTAATATCTTTTTTAGATGAGTCGGAAGTCAAATTATTTTAATGCAGTTTTGTTCCAAAGATCAAGTGAATTCTAAAAACACCTTTATAATTGAAATGAGGCAATTTTTGACGAAGATATGGCCATTTATTTCAAGGTAGACCCTATTTAATGCTTTCCATATATTTTCTATTTATCGAAGAATATCCCTTAATATCTTTCTTAGATGAGTCGGAAGTCAAATTATTTTAATGCAGTTTTGTTTCAAAGATTAAGCGAATTCTAAAAACACCTTTATAATTGAAGTGGGGCAATTTTTGACGATGATATGGCCATTTATTTCAAGGTAGACCCTATTTAATGCTTTCAATATATTTTCTATTTATCGAATATCCCTTAATATCTTTCTTAGATGAGTCGGAAGTCAAATTATTTTAATGCAGTTTTGTTTCAAAGATCGAGCGAATTCTAAAAACACCTTTATAATTGAAATGGGGCAATTTTTGACGAAGATATGGCCATTTATTTCAAGGTAGACCCTATTTAATGCTTTCCATATATTTTCTATTTATCGAAGAATATCCCTTAATATCTTTCTTAGATGAGTCGAAAGTCAAATTATTTTAATGCAGTTCTGTTTCAAAGATTAAGCGAATCCTAAAAACACCCTTATAATTGAAGTGAGGCAATTTTTAACGAAGATATGGCCATTTATTTCAAGGTAGACCCTATTTAATGCTTTCCATATATTTTCCATTTATCGAATATCCCTTAATATCTTTCTTAGATGAGTCGGAAGTCAAATTATTTTAATGCAGTTTTGTTCCAAAGATCGAGTGAATTCTAAAAACACCTTTATAATTGAAATGGGGCCATTTTTGACGAAGATATGACCATTTTTTTCAAGGTAGACCCTATTTAATGCTTTCCATATATTTTCTATTTATCGAAGAATATCCCTTAATATCTTTCTTAGATGAGTCGAAAGTCAAATTATTTTAATGCAGTTTTGTTCCAAAGATCAAGTGAATTCTAAAAACACCTTTATAATTGAAATGGGGCAATTTTTGACGAAGATATGGCCATTTATTTCAAGGTAGACCCTATTTAATGCTTTCCATATATTTTCTATTTATCGAAGAATATCCCTTAATATCTTTTTTAGATGATTCGGAAGTCAAATTATTTTAATGCAGTTCTGTTTCAAAGATTAAGCGAATCCTAAAAACACCCTTATAATTGAAGTGAGGCAATTTTTAACGAAGATATGGCCATTTATTTCAAGGTAGACCCTATTTAATGCTTTCCATATATTTTCTATTTATCGAAGAATATCCCTTAATATCTTTCTTAGATGAGTCGGAAGTCAAATTATTTTAATGCAGTTTTGTTCCAAAGATCGAGTGAATTCTAAAAACACCTTTATAATTGAAATGGGTCAATTTTTGACGAAGATATGGCCATTTATTTCAAGGTAGACCCTATTTAATGCTTTCCATATATTTTCTATTTATCGAAGAATATCCCTTAATATCTTTCTTAGATGAGTCGGAAGTCAAATTATTGTAATGCAGTTTTGTTTCAAAGATTAAGCGAATTCTAAAAACACCTTTATAATTGAAGTGGGGCAATTTTTAACGAAGATATGGCCATTTATTTCAAGGTAGACCCTATTTAATGCTTTCCATATATTTTCTATTTATCGAATATCCCTTAATATCTTTCTTAGATGAGTCGGAAGTCAAATTATTTTAATGCAGTTTGTTTCCAAAGATCGAGTGAATTCTAAAAACACCTTTATAATTGAAATGGGGCAATTTTTGACGAAGATATGGCCATTTATTTCAAGGTAGACCCTATTTAATGCTTTCCATATATTTTCTATTTATCGAAGAATATCCCTTAATATGTTTTTTAGATGAGTCGGAAGTCAAATTATTTTAATGCAGTTTTGTTCCAAAGATTAAGCGAATTCTAAAAACACCTTTATAATTGAAGTGGGGCAATTTTTGACGAAGATATGGCCATTTATTTCAAGGTAGACCCTATTTAATGCTTTCCATATATTTTCTATTTATCGAAGAATATCCCTTAATATCTTTCTTAGATGATTCGGAAGTCAAATTATTTTAATGCAGTTTTGTTCCAAAGATCAAGCGAATTCTAAAAACACCTTTATAATTGAAATGAGGCAATTTTTGACGAAGATATGGCCATTTATTTCAAGGTAGACCCTATTTAATGCTTTCCATATATTTTCTATTTATCGAAGAATATCCCTTAATATCTTTCTTAGATGAGTCGGAAGTCAAATTATTTTAATGCAGTTTTGTTTCAAAGATTAAGCGAATTCTAAAAACACCTTTATAATTGAAGTGGGGCAATTTTTGACGAAGATATGGCCATTTATTTCAAGGTAGACCCTATTTAATGCTTTCAATATATTTTCTATTTATCGAATATCCCTTAATATCTTTCTTAGATGAGTCGGAAGTCAAATTATTTTAATGCAGTTTTGTTCCAAAGATCAAGTGAATTCTAAAAACACCTTTATAATTGAAATGGGGCAATTTTTGACGAAGATATGGCCATTTATTTCAAGGTAGACCCTATTTAATGCTTTCCATATATTTTCTATTTATCGAAGAATATCCCTTAATATCTTTCTTAGATGAGTCGAAAGTCAAATTATTTTAATGCAGTTCTGTTTCAAAGATTAAGCGAATCCTAAAAACACCCTTATAATTGAAGTGAGGCAATTTTTAACGAAGATATGGCCATTTATTTCAAGGTAGACCCTATTTAATGCTTTCCATATATTTTCCATTTATCGAATATCCCTTAATATCTTTCTTAGATGAGTCGGAAGTCAAATTATTTTAATGCAGTTTTGTTTCAAAGATCGAGTGAATTCTAAAAACACCTTTATAATTGAAATGGGGCAATTTTTGACGAAGATATGGCCATTTATTTCAAGGTAGACCCTATTTAATGCTTTCCATATATTTTCTATTTATCGAAGAATATCCCTTAATATCTTTCTTAGATGAGTCGGAAGTCAAATTATTTTAATGCAGTTTTGTTCCAAAGATCGAGTGAATTCTAAAAACACCTTTATAATTGAAATGGGGCCATTTTTGACGAAGATATGACCATTTTTTCAAGGTAGACCCTATGCAATGCTTTCCATATATTTTCTATTTATCGAAGAATATCCCTTAATATCTTTCTTAGATGAGTCGGAAGTCAAATTATTTTAATGCAGTTTTGTTCCAAAGATCGAGTGAATTCTAAAAACACCTTTATAATTGAAATGGGGCCATTTTTGACGAAGATATGGCCATTTATTTCAAGGTAGACCCTATTTAATGCTTTCCATATATTTTCTATTTATCGAAGAATATCCCTTAATATCTTACTTAGATGAGTCGGAAGTCAAATTCTTTTAATGCAGTTTTGTTCCGAAGATTGAGTGAATTCTAAAAACACCTTTATAATTGAAATGGGGTAATTTTTGACGAAGATATGGCTATTTATTTCAAGGTAGACCCTATTTAATGCTTTCCATATATTTTCTATTTATCGAAGAATATCCCTTAATATCTATCTTAGACGAGTCGGAAGTCAAATTATTTTAATGCAGTTTTGTTTCAAAGATTAAGCGAATTCTAAAAACACCTTTATAATTGAAGTGGGGCAATTTTTGACGATGATATGGCCATTTATTTCAAGGTAGACCCTATTTAATGCTTTCAATATATTTTCTATTTATCGAATATCCCTTAATATCTTTCTTAGATGAGTCGGAAGTCAAATTATTTTAATGCAGTTTTGTTCCAAAGATCGAGTGAATTCTAAAAACACCTTTATAATTGAAATGGGGCAATTTTAGACAAAGATATGGCCATTTATTTTAAGGTAGACCCTATCTAATGCTTTCCATATATTTTCTATTTATCGAAGAATATCCCTTAATATCTTTCTTAGATGAGTCGGAAGTCAAATTATTTTAATGCAGTTTTGTTCCAAAGATCGAGTGAATTCTAAAAACACCTTTATAATTGAAATGGGGCAATTTAAGACAAAGATATGGCCATTTATTTCAAGGTTGACCCTATTTAATGCTTTCCATATATTTTCTATTAATCGAAGAATATCCCTTAATATCTTTCTTAGATGAGTCAGAAGTCAAATTATTTTAATGCAGTTTTGTTTCAAAGATTAAGCGAATTCTAAAAACACCTTTATAATTGAAATGGGGTAATTTTTGACGAAGATATGGCCATTTATTTCAAGGTAGACCCTATTTAATGCTTTCCATATATTTTCTATTTATCGAAGAATATCCCTTAATATCTTTTTTAGATGAGTCGGAAGTCAAATTATTTTAATGCAGTTTTGTTTCAAAGATTAAGCGAATTCTAAAAACACCTTTATAATTGAAGTGGGGCAATTTTTGACGATGATATGGCCATTTATTTCAAGGTAGACCCTATTTAATGCTTTCAATATATTTTCTATTTATCGAATATCCCTTACATCTTTCTTAGATGAGTCGAAAGTCAAATTATTTTAATGCAGTTTTGTTCCAAAGATCGAGTGAATTCTAAAAACACCTTTATAATTGAAATGGGGCAATTTTTGACGAAGATATGGCCATTTATTTTAAGGTAGACCCTATTTAATGCTTTCCATATATTTTCTATTTATCGAAGAATATCCCTTAATATCTTTCTTAGATGAGTCGGAAGTCAAATTATTTTAATGCAGTTTTGTTCCAAAGATCAAGTGAATTCTAAAAACACCTTTATAATTGAAATGGGGCAATTTTTGACGAAGATATGGCCATTTATTTCAAGGTAGACCCTATTTAATGCTTTCCATATATTTTCTACTTATCGAAGAATATCCCTTAATATCTTTCTTAGATGAGTCGGAAGTCAAATTATTTTAATGCAGTTTTGTTCCAAAGATCGAGCGAATTCTAAAAACACCTTTATAATTGAAATGGGGCAATTTTTGACGAAGATATGGCCATTTATTTCAAGGTAGACCCTATTTAATGCTTTCCATATATTTTCTATTTATCGAAGAATATCCCTTAATATCTTTCTTAGATGAGTCGGAAGTCAAATTATTTTAATGCAGTTTTGTTCCAAAGATCGAGTGAATTCTAAAAACACCTTTATAATTGAA